>NW_027500947.1:0-75706 GCF_021521415.1 Bidens hawaiensis
TCCTATTGTCATACGTATGACAATAGGATCCGGGAGAAACAGCAAGGTAAACGTGCTAGACCCACTGCCCAGAACTACGCCATGACTAGTTCGGGCGGAAGGCAAGAACCGCAGAGGGGAACGTTTCCTAAATGTGGGAAATGTGGTTACCACCATGGTGGCGCGTGCAAAGAGGTGGTGTGCCACCGGTGTGGCAGGTTTGGGCACTACGCACCCAGTTGTAGGACAAACTTGAACAACCTGAACCGTCAACCGCAACCTATCCGTGCGCAATCATTTAGGAACCAACCAACCCAACAACAAAACCCCCAAGGAAACCAATTGGTGACCACCAGCCGTGCTTGCTACGAATGCGGTAGCACAGATCACTTCAAGAAAAACTGTCCGAAGCTGAATCAAGGAAGAAATGGGCGGCAACCCGCGGGTCAGGCATCGTCGTCCAACCCGGCGAGAAGCCGAGCTTTCGTGATAGGGGCGAGCGAAGCACGTCAGGACCCCAGCGTAGTGACAGGTACATTCCTTGTTTCTGACCATTACGCTTCTGTATTATTTGATACGGGTGCTGATAGAAGTTTCGTCTCCGTTAAATTCCTGTCATTAGCAAACATGCCGGTTAGTGAATCCATAGAACCCTATACCGTAGAATTGCTAACGGTAAGACCATGATAGTCAATCAAATTGTTCGGAATTGTCCTTTTATTCTAAACGAACAATCCTTCCTGATTGACTTGTTACCAGTAGAACTGGGTAGTTTTGATGTGATAGTGGGAATGGATTGGTTAGCACGCAACAAGGTAGAAATAAATTGTGAAAAGAAACTCGTCAAAATCCGGGTGTCGGATGACGAAGAAGTATTAGTGCAGGGTGATAAGTCGGGCAATATGATGCCATTTATATCTCACCTCAAGGCGCTAAAATATATGCGTCAGGGATGTGTGGCGTATCTAGCGAGCCTGACGGCCACTGATTCTGAGGAAAAACGAGTGGACGATATTCCCGTGGTACGCGAATTTCCACAAGTTTTCCCAGAAGAACTTCCTGGATTACCGCCAACCCGACAAGTCGAATTCAGAATCGACTTATTACCTCAAGCCGGCCCTGTTGCTAAGGCCCCTTACAGACTTGCACCGTCCGAGATGCAAGAATTATCCAACCAGTTGCAGGAATTGTTGGATAAGGGATTTATACGTCCCAGTTATTCCCCGTGGGGTGCACCTGTACTATTTGTGAAAAAGAAGGACGGAAGCCTTCGAATGTGCATTGACTACAGGGAATTGAACAAATTAACCATCAAAAATAGGTATCCTCTTCCCCGAATCGATGATTTGTTCGACCAACTACAAGGTGCGAGCTATTTCTCAAAAATTGATCTTAGATCGGGATACCACCAAGTTAGAATTCAAGAGGAGGATATCCCGAAAACCGCGTTTCGGACTCGCTACGGCCACTACGAATTTTTAGTTATGCCTTTTGGGCTAACAAATGCGCCAGCGGTGTTCATGGATCTCATGAACCGAGTCTGTAAACCCTACCTTGACAAATTCGTCATTGTATTTATTGACGATATTTTGATATATTCAAAAAGTAAAGAAGAACATGAGCGACATTTGAGGTTAATTTTGGAGCTTTTGGATCAGGAGAAGTTGTATGCAAAATTCTCCAAGTGTAACTTTTGGTTACAAGAGGTGCAATTCCTCGGTCACGTTATAAACCACCAAGGAATACACGTTGATCCGAGTAAGGTTGAAGCAATTAAGAATTGGCAAGCGCCCAAATCTCCAAAGGAAATCCGCCAATTCTTAGGCTTAGCTGGATACTATCGTCGATTTATAGAGAACTTTTCCAGCATCGCCCAACCTTTAACCCTCCTGACTCAAAAGGATCGGAAATATGAATGGGGTGAAGAGCAGGAAGCAGCGTTTCAAACGCTAAAGCAAAGGTTGTGTCAAGCGCCAATCTTAAGTCTCCCCGACGGAGACGATGGATTTGTTGTATATTGTGACGCATCCCGTAAAGGGTTAGGATGTGTGTTAATGCAAAATAAAAAGGTCATAGCCTATGCGTCTCGACAGTTAAAAGTTCATGAGAAAAAACTACACTACTCATGACTTGGAACTGGGAGCAGTCATCTTTGCACTTAAAATCTGGAGACACTATCTCTACGGTACAAAGTGCACCATATTCACTGATCATAAAAGTTTGCAACACATATTCGATCAGAAAGAACTGAATATGAGGCAACGAAGATGGGTTGAGTTGCTGAGTGACTATGACTGTGACATTCGATATCACCCCGGCAAGGCTAACGTCGTAGCCGATGCCTTGAGTAGGAAGGATCGGGTTAAACCATTGCGAGTGCGGGCGTTGGGAATGATAGTCCAGTCAAACCTTTCGGATTTGATTCGAGTCGCTCAACGCGAGGCGTTGAAAGAGGACCAATTGGATAAAGAAGGACTTTGCGGGAATGAGAAGAATTTCGAACAGCGTGTGGACGAAATTCTCTATTTCAAAAATCGGATTTGGATCCCGACCCTCCATGACCTTCGTGAATTAATCATGGACGAAGCGCATAAGTCGAAATATTCCATACATCCGGGATTTGATAAAATGTACCAGGATGTGAAAGAATTTTACTGGTGGCCAGGTATGAAAAAGGATATAGCCACATACGTCGGCAAGTGTACGACGTGTGCGAGGGTTAAGGCGGAGCACCAGAAACCTTCGGGAATGTTACAACAACCGGAAATTCCGGAGTGGAAGTGGGAACAAATCACAATGGATTTTGTGACGCATCTCCCCAAGACGCCCCGAGGTCATGATGCAATTTGGGTAATCGTGGATCGATTAACCAAATCGGCACATTTTATTCCAATTAGGAATAATTTTAACACTGAGAGACTTGCGCAAATTTATATAAATGAAATAGTGTCTCGTCATGGCATCCCCATCTCGATCATCTCCTATAGGGATAGCCATTTCACCTCCAAACTTTGGCAAGCTGTCCAAGAAGCATTGGGAACACGTATTGACCTAAGCACAGCTTACCACCCTCAGACCGATGGTCAGTCTGAGAGGACCATTCAAACTTTGGAGGATTTGCTTCGTGCCTGCGTACTGGACTTTAAGGGAAATTGGGATCAACATCTCCCACTCGTTGAATTTTCCTATAATAACAGTTACCATAGCAGTATAAAGGCAGCACCTTATGAAGCATTGTATGGGCGGAAGTGCCGATCACCACTTTGCTGGTCTGAAGTGGGAGACCCGCAGGTCATTAGATCGGATCTGGTCCAGGAGACGACCAGCAAGATTCTTGAAATTAAGAACAACCTAAAAGCCGCGCGGGACCGTCATAAGAGTTATGCCGATACCCGTCGAAAACCGTTGTCATTTGAGAAGGGTGAAAAAGTATATTTGAAAGTATCACCCTGGAAAGGAGTGGTCAGATTTGGAAAGGCGGGGAAGTTGGCCCCTAGATATATTGGACCATTCATTATTACTGCAAAGATCGGTCCGGTAGCTTACCGACTAGAACTGCCTGAGGAACTAAGTGCAGTTCATAACGTGTTTCATGTGTCAAATTTGAAAAGATGTCTGGCGGATGAGACATCGGTGTTACCCTTAGAGGGTGTTCAAATAAATGATAAGCTCAACTTCGTAGAGGAGCCCATCGAAATAGTGGACGGTAAAATCAAGCAACTTAGACACAATAAGATCTCGTTGGTCAAAGTTAGATGGAATTCGCAACGAGGCCCAGAATTTACTTGGGAACGAAAGGACGAATTTCGGAAGAAATACCCCCACCTGTTTCCTCAAAAGGAAGTAGTTGACATGTAAAATTTCGAGGACGAAATTTTTATAACGGGGGGAGAATGTAACGATTCCGGCAAATCCAGGTATACCCTAGCCGGTATATACTATTTACGTGTCATTTAAATATTGATTATATGAGTTATAGTACGTATATACGAGTATATATGATTCATAGTACGAATCATACTCGATTATATAGTGAATCGTATTGGAATTACAGTTAATCAATGATCGGTTATTGAAACCCGAACGGATCGGGAACTACATTATAGACGAAGTATATAATGTTTAGTGATGATTACGAAGTATTAATGCTTCGGGATAAGTGAATTATAGCACAGAAAAAGGATTTCGATTTAATGGTACGTCGGTACGCTAAACGAAACCTTTAACACCAAACCAAGCAAGAGACGATCAATCAAGCCGAAAAAGATGCGTAATTATTAATAATATGATGTTTTAATGTCATGGGTTAAGTTTTTAAAGTTTTTAAATCAGTTTTATGTAAATTTCATTTTAACCCGAAAAACGACCATTTTAGGCTCGTTTTAAGCCGAATTACGAGTTTAAACGAGAAACGAACTGAACCAGACTATCCAAAACATTATCCGGATTGTGTAATCCAAATATGTGGCTATGGTGTGAAGTTGTGGGACCCACCCCCACCACACTTGAGGCCGATCGGACCATATTATTATTATTATCATTCCATTTTTCTTTTTCTAACAACAAAACTCTCTCAAACTCTCTCAAATCTTCAAACATCCATCCAATTCCTTGATTTCTAACAAGATTTTGAAGGTAAAAACATGGTTTAGTGGTTAAATCATAGTATTGATTTCTTTATTTTGAGTTGTTTTGCAAGAACAAGAGGTTCCAAGTGAAACATGGGTGAAAACCCGAGATGGAACCGGTTCTCGTATGATCAAGGGATGTATACAAGTTATACAAAGGATCTTGATCCAAGGAATGAGTTAAAAGTGTTTAGAATAAAATTTTACGGTTAAAATCTTGTTAAAATGAGTTTCCAAGTGAAAGATGGGTGAAAACCCGAGATGAAACCGACTCTTGCATGATCAAGAGATGTATACATGTTATACAAAGGATCTTGGTCCAAGAAATGAGTAAAAGAGTCGAGAACGGATTTTTACGGTTAAAACCTTTGTTTTTACTTAAAAACCGACACTATGAAAGAAATGGTTTGATTGTTGGTATAGTTTGCTTGGTATAGTGTTATTGTGCTTGTAAGTGTTGTATCTAGCGGCTAGCAAAGGCTAGAAACCGAGATCCTTGCGATCTAAAGCTAGAAAACACAAGATAGTTCGGTTTTCGTGTGGTTATGAAATTTGGACAGATTGTAGCACGCTTAGAGTCGGGTCACGAAATTTCACAGAGATGATCTACACATGAAAATATGAGATCTGTGAATTTTTGGTAATTTTTGGATAAAAGATGAATATTTGGTGAATTTAATGCTCGGTTTTGGCCAAAAATGGTGAAAAATAGCTAAACATGATGAATAATTCTGGAAAATTTAAGATAAGCTTTTTATAACATATAAAAGTCACCCACAAAATTTGAGCTCAGTTGGAAAAGTCTAAGTAGGCTTTTCGGTGAAACGAGTTCTAGGGCTTTCTAGCTCGGTTTTGGGTGAAAATGGCTTGAAAAATGAGTTTTAAATTCTGGAAAAATTCCAGGGAGTTATGAGGATGGCAAGGATCATCCCAGAAAAATTTGGGATTTTTCTAAAGTGTTTTGGTATTTTTGACATATTTAGTGTATTAAAAAGGTTTAAAAATAGATAAATAAATGTAAATATAGGAAAATAAATCTGAAAAATTTTGTAAAATTTTCTTTCTGTCAAAATAAGTTTTGTGCAAAATTTCAAGACCCGAGACTAAACGGGTAATTATTTGTGCTAAAATGAACATAAAAACAAATATTTAAAGCATTAAAACGTGTAAACCGGCAAAACTCGCATAAGCGAGCTGACTGGTATATAAAAACCTAAAAATGAACCATTTTCATAAAATTAAGTAAAATAAGTAAAAATAAATCATCCAAAAATAATTCGGATGATTTGGGTAATTTTACCCGATTTTACTGTTTCCGGCACCTAAATGACGGAAACGGGCCTCGCGGCCAAACGGGGTGTCGAACCGAGCTCTAATTTCATCACTTTAACTAAAATAACAGTCAAACACCATTTTTGGGTTAAGTGTGAATAAATTCATTTTTGAAACTAAAAACGGATGACCGTGCTAGGCACGCAAATCAAGGAAAACATAAAAATGATAATTTTGACCGTCCGACTCTAAGTAATGGCACAATCTGAGTCCTTAGGAGTGTCACGGGGTTAACATTGTCCCCGGATCGAGTACAGTACTGGGTTAACAATGTCCCCAGATGTACCGATTAATACGGATTTAGTTTATGGGAATTATATAGTAACGACTAGATATTATATTACAGATCCAGGCACGTAGCTGTTCATTGTATTACCCACAGACTCACAAAAAGGTGAGTTTTCACGAGCCCCTTTTAATGAACTGTTTTAAATATTTTCCCGGGGCGGAAAGCATGATTGTGTTAAATTATCTAAGTACATACCGATCGTATGGAAACACTTGTATATTTTTATATATATATATGGTATGATGCATAGAATATATAATTTGTTTATCGGGTGGAATTGTTCTGGGGTAACTTAGTTCCCAGAGGGTTATTGGATATATTTCTGGGTTAACAGTGTTCCCAGAGGGTATTGGATATGTTTCTGGGTTAACAGTGTCCCCAGAGGTCATTGGATATGGTTCTGGGTTAACAGTGTCCCCAGAGGGTATTGGATATGGTTCTGGGTTAACAGTGTCCCCAGAGGGTATTTGATATGTGCTGGGTTAACAGTGTCCCCAGGGGTTATTTGATATGTACTGGGTTAACAGTGTCCCCAGGGGTTATTGGATATGTTCTGGGTTAACAGTGTCCCCAGGGGTCATTTATTGTGTTTTTGGCTTTATAGAGTTTTCATTAACGGGCTTAGCATAATTTCATCATTAACATATGATTTTTATACTGATCTATGGTTTATTTAAATTAGTGAAACTCACCAACTATTCGTAGTTGATCCGTTTTCTTTACATGCTTTCTAGGTATGCCCAGGTTGGAATGATTGATATGTGCTTAACTATCTGTGCTACCTGTTGGAAGCTTGCTGCTCTGTATTTTGTAATGAATATATATTAATGTCTTATTGGTAATATATGTGTGTAACACCTAGACAGTAACGCAACTCGCAACAATGTAATATGTTATAAATTAATGTAGTGGTATTTTCTTTATAAGCAATGCTATTGATATCAGATGTGTCTGTTGCATCCCGTGTACGTTTCCGCTGCGGTTACGGGGTGTTACAGAACTTGGTATCAGAGCCATTGGTTATAAAGATTTAGGACGTCTTTAAAAGATACCTAAAATATAACCAGTAGCTCAAGTATTATAGCATCTGAATATCAACTAATAATATATTGTGACGAGATCGGGATGAACTTGGATGGACAAGTGGGTTATTATGGTCCGGAACATAATAACAGACTTGTCTGCACGAGGGAATTCAAGGGAAGTCACGGGGGACTTAAATAGGTAAAATTGGCAACATATGTGTAAATGTATAATAATATTATTACGTGGCAAAATTGTATAAGTAAGTGCATGATTAATTTAATTATGAATTACACTATGGAAAGGGACTATATGTTTGTTAACTTGTGTGCAGGTAAAAATGGCAAGAACACCTAGTGTGTCGACGGAAGAGGACCCGGAAGAGGTCAGTTCCGGGGCCTCTGGAAGCCCAAGTTTAGCACCCAGCTCCGAGCCTTCAGAGGCTAGTCATAGTGCCTCTAGACAGACCACCCCAGCTAGGAGTGCTAGTTTACCCTCCCCTGCTAGGGTTACCAGATCTCCTACACCACCCGCGCCACAGACCGCCCCGATTCCCCCCAGACACGGTCCCCGCCTCACGGCGCGGATCAGTGCCCCGTATGTCCCGCCCACCGTTACCCCACCCAGATCCACATACCACCGGGGCGAGTCTTCCCGCCCCCAGCCCGAGCCTGCGACCCTACCTGTGTGGGGTCTTCCGAGGCAGGAACGGGACTTGGCGGCTTGGCTACGTGTTCTCACCGAACAGGTGAACGAGCACTCTGCCGCCCTGGTCGTGGGGGTACAGAGGCGAGCGTACCTCGGGGACAGCATACTGGACCACCAGTATGCTATTAACCAGTTAAAGAGGGAGTGCTCATACTCCCACTGGTTGATCGGCCAGATGGAAACCCGAATGCGGGTTATGGTGGCGGTGTTGGTGGTGCTGGTGGCGGTGTTGGTGGGGTTGGTTTACCACCATGTGTAGATGTGTTAGATGGTAGAATCTTGAACCGCTTTTTGATACTCCGTGTAAGTAGTTAGTGGTGATACTAACACGGAGTGAATCTTGTTTAGTTATAGTACAACCACTGGCCCCTAGGGTGGGTCTCTTGTAGGGCATATCACTATAGATACTTTTGGGTATCATTCAAGCACTGACCCCTTTACGGGTTATGTCGAGATGATACCAACATAGGGCCCTTGTAATAAAACTAGTTATGTAATGTTGACTGAAAGTATGTAAACTGATGTTTGTGTAATATGAATCAATGTTTACTAATGAATGAAATATGTATTGTGTTTTATATTTTGAGATGGTATTGATTATATATATTTCTTTGATGATTGTGTAGAATGGCACCGAAACGATCAACGAAAATATCGGAAGTAGATGTGAGCCGTTTGATTGCTCAACAGTTGGAGGCGGCGATACCGGATATAGTATCGCGCATCGCCGCCAGTATTAATAATTCATCTAATCCAACCCCTCCGAGCAATCAAACGCCCATAAATAATGGCGGGGAACATAATGCTAATCCTCCACCTACTGATAACACGATTCCGAGTAATGACACACCGCCTGCGGTGGTCGCTACCGACAGTAATGGCCCTATACCTACCGTAGAGACCAACCGCACTGGACCATCCAGGGGTTGTTCAATCAAGGACTTTATGTTATGCAAGCCTTTAGAGTTTAACGGGTCGGAAGGACCGAATGGGTTAGTGAAATGGTTAGAGAAAATAGAGTCAGTGGTGAATATCAGCAACTGTCCCGAGGATTGTGTCGTTAAGTACGCCACCTGTACGTTCACAGACCATGCTTTGACATGGTGGAACACCATAGTACAGACTCGAGGTCAGGCGGCGACAAACCGCATGACCTGGGCAGAGCTTAAGGATCTTGTTTTGAAACATTTCTGCCCAAAGAATGAATTGCAGAAACTGGAACATGAGTTGTGGAACCTAGAGATGCAGGGGGCGGACCACTTGGGATATACCAACCGGTTTAATGAACTGTCACGATTAGTGCCGTGGTTGGTCACCCAGAGTCAAAGAGGGTGGAACGTTATATTTGGGGACTTACTCCAGTAGTGAGGAGTATAGTTAACGCGGGAGGACACCAGACATATGAGGGTGCAGTGACACAGGCTGGTATTGTCACGTATGATTTCTTAAGGAGTGGATCGCTAAAGACGACAGGAGAGTCGGCTGGAGGAAAGCGAGGTACGTATGACAATAGGATCCGGGAGAAACAGCAAGGTAAACGTGCTAGACCCACTGCCCAGAACTACGCCATGACTAGTTCGGGCGGAAGGCAAGAACCGCAGAGGGGAACGTTTCCTAAATGTGGGAAATGTGGTTACCACCATGGTGGCGCGTGCAAAGAGGTGGTGTGCCACCGGTGTGGCAGGTTTGGGCACTACGCACCCAGTTGTAGGACAAACTTGAACAACCTGAACCGTCAACCGCAACCTATCCGTGCGCAATCATTTAGGAACCAACCAACCCAACAACAAAACCCCCAAGGAAACCAATTGGTGACCACCAGCCGTGCTTGCTACGAATGCGGTAGCACAGATCACTTCAAGAAAAACTGTCCGAAGCTGAATCAAGGAAGAAATGGGCGGCAACCCGCGGGTCAGGCATCGTCGTCCAACCCGGCGAGAAGCCGAGCTTTCGTGATAGGGGCGAGCGAAGCACGTCAGGACCCCAGCGTAGTGACAGGTACATTCCTTGTTTCTGACCATTACGCTTCTGTATTATTTGATACGGGTGCTGATAGAAGTTTCGTCTCCGTTAAATTCCTGTCATTAGCAAACATGCCGGTTAGTGAATCCATAGAACCCTATACCGTAGAAGTTGCTAACGGTAAGACCATGATAGTCAATCAAATTGTTCGGAATTGTCCTTTTATTCTAAACGAACAATCCTTCCTGATTGACTTGTTACCAGTAGAACTGGGTAGTTTTGATGTGATAGTGGGAATGGATTGGTTAGCACGCAACAAGGTAGAAATAAATTGTGAAAAGAAACTCGTCAAAATCCGGGTGTCGGATGACGAAGAAGTATTAGTGCAGGGTGATAAGTCGGGCAATATGATGCCATTTATATCTCACCTCAAGGCGCTAAAATATATGCGTCAGGGATGTGTGGCGTATCTAGCGAGCCTGACGGCCACTGATTCTGAGGAAAAACGAGTGGACGATATTCCCGTGGTACGCGAATTTCCACAAGTTTTCCCAGAAGAACTTCCTGGATTACCGCCAACCCGACAAGTCGAATTCAGAATCGACTTATTACCTAGACACCATTGATAAAATTTCAGCGTTAAACCCAAAAAAATATTTCGTTTATTTAAAACGATGTATTTTTGGTTGGCAAACCCGAATAGTGGTAAAACCCTAGCGTTGCCAGCACCTTGAGGCGGTAACTTGACACGAATTTGGCATGTTTTGATTACGTTCGGAAATCAAAAACAAAAAAACATATAAAATTGAGGTGGACCAATGATCATTTTTTTGGGGGGGGGGTCGGTTCGTAAACTTGCGCATTGGTAAAAATCGAGCGTAGTCAGTCATGGGCGTTAAATAAGGCCGCAAGTCTGCACGAACTCAACAGATTTCTTTCAGGTTTAAAAAAATTGGCGTTTAATTGGTTTTCATTACGTTTATTATAGTAACAGAACTTAAAAAAACAAAACAAAATTCATCAATCAATACGGTGCCGCCAATTGCGGCACCAAACTTCTTATTTATATATAGGATATAATTTTTATCCCTTAAAGTTATAACATTGGTCCTTAAATCTTTTACGTATATATTATTTTATTTTCACTTTTAACCTAACCACCCTCATGAATTTTAAACGGTCAAAACTTTTTCCACGTTAATATTTTTTAAAATAAATGACATCATAAAAACGAGCATTTCATTATCTTTAATTTCAGTACAATATTGCCATAAATTTCGAAGTAAAAAACACATTTTATGTAGCATTGTTCGCGGTTCGGTTTTAATGGTTTAAATTAAACCATGAGCCAACTTTACACGTGTTTTTTCCATCGAAAACCGAAACTGAACTATTTGAAATTAAACCCAACTAAGCCAAACCATTACCAACGATAAGTTTCCGATATAGTTTGTACTTTGATAATAAATTGAGTTTAAAATAAAATTATTAATTTGCCTATATCTTCACTTCAAATTAAACACCAAATAATAAGTTACTTAAGAGAACTATAATATGAAGAAAGACAAGTTTGGTCACATAAATGATAAACTTTATTAGAATAAATAGAAGAAAAAATCATAATAAGAACAACTATTACAAAAAAATCATACTGGAAATTTGGCTAAGTTAATGTTGTAAAGACGAGTTTACTCGTATTAAATAAAACTTTCTTTAACTATATCTAATATATATTATAAAACATATCTAATACTAAATGAGTAAATACTTAACATTTCAATATGTACGATCAGCTCCTGTTTCAACTGTGAAACCAAACTGATGAACGGTCTCACACTTTCAAACGAAATAATGAATACTCATAGATTTGTTACATGATTACTAAAGTATGTGTTTCCCACTGCATCGCGCGAGCACTCTTCTGCTATATATATATATATATATATATATATATATATATATATATATATATATATATATATATATATATAGGGGTGTTCATCGGGTCAACCCGATCGGATTTCGGGTTAATCGGGTCGGGTTAGTCGGGTTTTCTTAAAAAAATATCTAACCCAAAACCCGACCCTATTAAGTTTCGGGTTAGTCGAGTTCGGGTTAGTCGGGTTGACCATGTTACTTTATAATTTGAAGTTGATTTTTATGTTTGTAACTCGTGGGTTGCAAAATTTCTCATTCCATTTAATTTTCAATTTATTTCACAAGTAATTATCTTATATTACATATAGGCTTGTAACGAACCGAACGTACATGAACAAAGGCATCCCCGTGTTTGTTCGTTTAACTTTGAACGAATACGATCACGAATACTTAATCAAACAAATATTTGTGTTCATGTTCTTTCGGTAAAAATTGAACATGTTCGTGTTTTTTTAGGATCGTTCATTTAAAATCACGAAAATAAATGAACACAAATTAACAAAGATAAACGGACTTGAAGAAACATGTACATACATTAACGAACACATTTAAATGAACACAAATATAAACATATTATAGTGATATAATTTCTAAATACAAATAATATTTAATAATTTTCTATTAATATGTGAACAAACATGAAAGAACGTAAACAAACTTTAATGAATGATTATAAACGAGTGTTCACGAACATAGATGAATGAGTGAAACATTTGTTCATGTTCGTTCGTTTATTTTAAAAGAACTTCTAGTCTAACGGTTCATGAACAAGTAGAAGAATAATTAACTCCTCTATAAAACTTTCAATATTGAATTTTTAGTGCTTATTCCACATTTTCATTATTGTATTTGAAGTAAAGTATGATCACTAATCGGGTTATTCGGGTTAACCCGAAACCCGATTATTTTCCAATAATAAACCCGAAACCCGACCCTATTAACAATTCGGGTTATTCGGGTCAACCCGAATAACCCGATTAATACTTTTGACCCTATTTAACCCGACCCTAATTAGCTTATTCGGGTTCGGGTCGGGTCGGGTCGGGTTAATCGGGTTCGGGTATTTTGAACACCCCTATATATATATATAGGGGTGAGATCTAGAGAGAACTCCTCTTAAAGAGAGAACTAGAGAACCAGTTAAGAATTATTTTTAACTATCTTTAAAAAAATATTATATGATTTTTTTTCTTCCCTCCTTCTAATAAGATGATATTGATACTACAAAAAAAAAACCTTGTCGGTGTAGTGCATAAGTGTTTTATTGCATATATTACAACACAATTGCATTATACAATACACGTTATTGAATATATGCTAATACAACACTAATAATTGTATGCAATACACACTATCGCATATATGTATATACAACCCTAATGCACATAGCACTATATCGATTTTTTTTATTTTTGTATATAATATAACACTATTGCATATATACAATACAAACAATTGCATATATGCTAATGAACACTATTACACATATAAAAATACACACTAGTGCACGTATGCATTAAAAAAAAGTCGACGTATTGCATATATGAATTACAACGAGTGTTTTTTTCTTTTTTATATTTTTTTGTGATGAAAAATAACAACATATAAGAAGGATGAAAGAAAAAAAAATTAAAAATATTTTTTTTATTAGTTATATAGTTCTCTCTTGATCATTTATATATATATATATATTTACATATAAGATTTTCTCTTTCAGGAACCTTCCTCAATGCTCATATCATAACAATAAGTTGGCTTGCAGCGGTTCCACTATAGTGTTTAAGAGTTTGATGTTGGCTTTAATGCTTCTTTTTTTACCGTTGTTATAAATAAGTCAATTGTACGTACTTGTTATATTCTAGTAAAAGCAACTTTTTCGATTGCTTTTTATGACTTGTTGAATCTTCATTTTCAAATTTGATATTATTTCGAATTGTTGGAAAACTAAGGTCAGCAATTTTAGTGGGTTACTGAGCTTGTGTTGCCTTTTAAGATATTTTACTTTTTTTTCTTTACCTGTCTTGTTAGTTAGATCATAAGTGTTTGGTTGGGATTAACACTTTTTTTGTTTATGCCTAAACAAAGATTTTAACCTCGGTTAAGTTGTGAAATTTATAAACGAGTAATTTAATTTGTGGTTTTCAATATCGATCCTTTTGTTAAACATCTTATAAGATTTGTTAAACATTTTATAAGAAATAAAATTATAATATGTATTAAACATAATAGAGTAGTTATTGTTAAGACTTAAAGATATTAACGTAAAAATCAAAACTTTGGTAGCCTATTTATAAGAGAAAATGACCATTTGCCTCCCTAGAAAATATCGTCGCGAGATGGATTGACCACTAAAAAGAATTTGCGCATATCGTGCCCTTATATAACTCGGGTGGGTTTTTTTTGCTCCTTCGATTAGTCAACATTACATTGACTGTTAATGGTGAAGGGTAAAGTTATCATTGTACATAATATCTCTAATAATAAATTAATAATAGATAATAATAATAATAATAATCTGATGATCTGATGATCTTCATCATCATCAACCTCAAATCCTTAAACCCTAGAATATCATCCATCTGAATCTCATCTTCTACATCATCATATTCAACCTCTGGCACAACGCCGTCGCCACGCCAGCCGTCGTCGTCATGGATTTCGGTCATCTAGTTTTTCCTGCACCAGCATTATTTAATAACGAAACAATGAAGAAATTAGATGTTATATGCATTTAATTGTTTCAGATGGTGATTCTGACACTCGATTAATGTCTTTAGATTTGTATAGTCTGAAGTAATGCGGTTTATGGGTTTTTGATTTAGTAACTAATTGTGTTTGTATTTATGAATTTTGCTAGGTTTTTTGGTTCTTGAATTATCAATTTAGTTGGAATTAAACGTTAATTTGTGATTGTTTATACATTTTGAAGTACTGGGTTTCTTGGATTATTGATTAATAGGTTCGTTTGGTTACTTTCGGGCTCCGTTCGGGTAAAATAAGTGAAATATATAGGTTCGTTTAGCTATTTTCGGGCTCGATTCGGGTGAAAAAAGTGAAATATATAGGTCCGTTTGGTTTGTTTCGGGCTCGGTTCGGGTGAAAAAGTGAAATATATAGGTTTGTTTGGTTGTTTTCGGGCTCGGTTCGGGTGAAAAAAGTGAAATATATAGGTTCGTTTGATTGTTTTCGGGTTCGATTCGGGTGAAAATTATACCAAAAAATGAAATATATAGGCTCGTTTGGTTGTTTTCGGGCTCGGTTCGGGTGAAAAATGTGAAATATATAGGTTCGTTTGGTTGTTTTCGGGTTCGGTTCAGGTGAAAAGTATACAAAACAATGAAATATAAAAATTCGTTTGATTGTTTTCGGGCTCGGTTCGGGTGAAAAAAGTGAAATATATAGGTTCGTTTGGTTGTTTTCGGGCTCGGTTCGGGTGAAAAAAGTGAAATATATAGGTTCGCTTGGTTGTTTTCGGGTTCGGTTCGGGTGAAAAGAGTGAAATTATAGGTTCGTTTGGTTGTTTTCGGGCTCGGTTCGAGTGAAAAGAGTGAAATATATAGGTTCGTTTGGTTGTTTTCTGGCTCGGTTCGGGTGAAAAAAGTGAAATATATAGGCTCGCTTGATCGTTTTCGGGTTCGGTTTGGATGAAAAAGTGAAATATATAGGTTCTTTTGGTTATTTTCGGGCTTGGTTCGGGTGAAAAAAGTGAAATATATAGGTTCGTTTGGTTGTTTTCTGGCTCGGTTCGGGTGAAAAAAATGAAGTATATGGGCTCGCTTGGTTGTTTTCGGGTTCGGTTCGGGTGAAAAGTTTATAAGAAATGAAGTATATGGGTTCGTTTGGTTGCTTTCGGGTTCGGTTCGGGTGAAGTGCTTATAAAAAAACTGAAATATATTGGTTTGCTACGTTGTTTTCGGGTTCGGTTCGGTGATATAAATAATAAAAATGATTTTTTTTTAAAAATTTTGGAGGGAATTAGTTTGGAGGGGTACATTTGTTAATTATTTGAAACACAGATGTTCTAATTGCGCAACTGAAATGGGCATAATAGTTATTACACAAGAAATTTGGATGGTCAACGGTATGTTGACTAACAAAAGGAGCCAAGAAAACCTGCCCGAGTTATATAAGGGCACCAAATGCGCAAATTCTTTTTAGTGGTCAATCCATCTCGTGACGGTATTTTACAGGGAGGAAAATGGTAATTTTCTCTATTAATAATTCCGTTAATTGACTACCTCCGAATCATTGAGAGTTATAGAGTGTGTTTGGTTCACTAAAAAGACACATTTTAATGGTTCAAGGAAGATTATTAATGGGTAGATTCTAGCAATTTAATGATACCTCTTGATTAGTGAACTTTCTTAATGACTTAACACAAAATTGACAAACACCCTCTAACTAAACTAGAAACAATGATGCCGAGGAAGTTAAATTTCACTATACAATTTTTTTTATACGAAATAGCAAATATAACACTTCTTACTTTATATTAACCATCATTAAACACTATGCTACTTTCATTAAAAACTATGTTATTTTTATATGAAATACCCATTTTAGTTATAAATAAAAAAATGAAAAGCACTATTAATCTCTCTCACCTTTAATTTGCTTATTCATTTCCACAAATTAAGTTTTGAATCACCACTAAGGCTCATATAAGTTTTGATACATTAGTAATACAAACAAAGATCGAAAGTGTTCCTCATGATGGTCTCAATGGGTGCGTGGGCTATCATTTAGAGATCGGCTTGTCATGGTGTTAACAACTTTGGTGGTGTGGCGATTGTCAAATAATAAATGTTGTCACTAATTTTGCAAGGCATAATGATTGAAAAATAGGGCATGAAGATAGAGCTTGTAGACCAACGACCTTTTCTCTCAAAGGTTCAAAATGTGGAGCCAGAAAGTAGCGGAAGGGGCCATTTTAGCTCTTCTATTTTGTAAAAGAGTTAGCATGTTTGGACTCATAGTAGGAAATATAAGTTAAGCGTGAGATAGAAACATACTTATTGTTGATCAAATCTTGTGCTTGTGAATTGCAACTAAGACTGTTTTAGGTATAATCGAATAAATCACACATGAGTCCCAATATAGATGGAGAGTCTAGGCAATGAAAATATGGAATGGAAAGTGGCAAGTCCAGGTTGTAGTTTATGTAAGAAGTTAACAAAAAAGTTTAAATGGTTGCAATGATAAGTCGTGGAAAAAAAGTATGTGCTATAGAATATATATGAAGAACCTAAAAAGGAGAAATTGTAGACATGTTACACCCCGACCAACATCGAATTAAATATGGGGGGCATGAGTGATTGTTCATAGCATATGACACTAATTAAAATTGTAATTTATTTATTTAATTATATTCGAAAATGTAACAAAATAATCAAACATATTATAACAAAATGATACATGGAATGATATTATATATTTGTCTTAATAATCTAGGTCCATAGCGGTACTATGTGAAACTTAACTTGACTAAATAATCATACTTGTATACATACCTGTACCATGTATAAAACAAAATGACAACTAAAAATCATGGTTAATATACATATAATAGTTTGAAAAGTTGCAATCTAACTTGTTAAATGTGATATCTATAGCATACATGATTAAATAATCATGTGCGTGATAAAGCCTTAGATTTAGATGATAGTTACTCGACCCCGAAGGTCAAGATTTTAGTTACTCAACCTGAAAGTCAGGATTTCAGAGTTTTCAATACATATTAACGCTACCGCCGACTTAAACACGTTAATGATCACACTAGATAAATAGATTGAGATGGCGTACAAACACAACAAATAAGTCATAGCTAATGAGAATACATAGACATAAATTTAGATTTGCAATAGTTTTAGTTAGTAGATAATTACTTTTATGTATATGTTGATAAGACGCATGACACACCCAAAAATATAAAATATGAAAAAGGGGCATGAAATACAAAATTGTAATATGAGGATGATATTTGACAACATATTAAACAAAACGAGCTTGGGATGAATGGTCTAGAGAATCATAACTGATTATCCTAAATAATGAAATTGTTTGGCCCCAATCTTGGTGTCCTACTTTAGCGTTGGATTTACTTATAAACAGTTTCTAAATATCATAGTTAATAAAAATTTTCGCGGAATAAATAAAACATCAACATTCATTACAAAACATTCATAACTTTTCTTTAAAATATAACTTAAAAAATGTCTTTTGGTTCAAACATTAATAACTAAGTCTTCAAATGCCAGCTTCTTTATTCATCTGCCATGTGTCCCCCCTTCAAGCCAGCTGTCTCATCCTACTCACTTGCGTGCATACTAAAAGTCAGCTACGCTGAGTGAGTTCTAGTTAATCAGGAAACATACAATACATTCACATACATACTAATATACGTATCCGAAGATACATATTACATACTTAGCCTCTTACATTTCTTTCATTCGTCCGTACATACTGTCTTTCTTTTTTTTTTTTCATACTTCCGTACTTTCTTGTTTTAGCTTACTTATACATATGTAATCATATGTACGTTTTAAAGAGCATTTCGCCCTATAACCTTCGCAAATATTTTTAGGATCTGCAACCCTGTAACCTTTGCATATATTATTAGGGTATGCAACCCTGTAACCTTCGCATGTATTATTAGGGTATGCAACCCTTTGAGCATACCTCCATACAACCATACATTATCTTCTTTATAAATATAATTTATATACTTTCACACATACACTTGATCACTTCCATAACTTTCATATATCATTCGTAAAACAATAACATATTACACTATTACCTGGCGGTACATGCAATATCCGAAGATCGTTCACGTACCGTCAAGCATTCATTCATACATAAAATAATAGAAGGAATACACTTACCACTTAAGGTAAGTGTATTAAATAATCATATCGAGTATGCACACAACCCCGAAAACATAACAAGGATATGGGGCTAGAAACTCACTTGAGCTCGGTTACGCTCACCGTTAATGGTTATCCCTTTCTTTAGTTGTGCACGGCTAACTATATAACAATTACGCGTTTTAATTACTATCACTATCCAAATCGTATTTCTAGTTTAATTGCAACTCTCAACGAATGGGGGTCCAGGGGAAGCGCCCCTGGCAGCGGGGTTTTAGGGGCGGCAGCTCCTAGCGGGGTCCAAGGGGCAGAGCCCCTAGCTGGGGTCGAGCTGCCAGGTCAGCTTGGAAAAATGTTATGTTCATTAACTAACTTAACATATTTTTCATTAGAATTCTAATTTATTATTTTATTTTCTAATTGATAAAGTTCGAGCGCTTCTATGTAAATAATCCATTTATCTTAAGTTTAGGGACCTTTCTGTCGTTCTTTCAAAGTTTAATTCGTTATCCAGTTTTCAAATTCTAATTCGTTATTCAGTTCTTTAACGAATGGGGGCTCATAACGAATGGACCTTTATAATTAATTGACATTCATAACGAATTGACCTTTTATAACGATTTGACACTTATAACGAATTGAGTGTTCATTCGTCGTTTCCCGTAACGAATGAGCTAACGAATGTAGCTCATTCGTTACTTTCTCCTTAACGAATTAGCATAGAGAACCAGTCCAACAAATGTGAGCTCATTCGTCAATTCTCCATAACGAATGACATAGCGAATAGGGTTAATTCGTCATCCTTCTCTTAACGAATTGCATAGCGAATTCGTCATTCTTTCTAGGGTTAAGTCAGAGAATGTCAGAACATTCTCTGACATTACCTTAACCTCGTACGCCGCCTTTCCGGGTCGCCGTGCTGGAAAACGTGTGATGGCCGGAAAAGCGTATTTTACCCTTGTTTTACACCGTTTTCACCGTTTTTCGTCTCGTTCGATCCAGATCTGAGCTAGGGTGACCCCTAAGCTCATCTTTTGATCAGTTTATACCCGATTCCATCTGTACGTCGTGACTTTAATGGTTTAGGGTGCCGGGTCGTCGTTTCACGACTAGATTAGCGGGTTTGGATGCATATGATATCGTAACGTTATTACATCGGATCGAGGCTCGGTTTTCCCTTTTGGTTTCGGTTAGAGAAAGAGAAAGATGAGAGAGAGCTTAAGTGTATGTTTTTGTTGGTGTATGGAATGAGTGGAAATGAATGGATTATGGGTTAATTAAGGTTTATATACTATGGGTCATGGGCTTAAGCCATGGTCTTTCTCCTTTCCTTATTACCCAAGTCCATTACCCATTTTACTTAACCCAACACAAGCCCATCTCATAAAATCAAATATTATTATTATTTTATTAACCAAACGGGAAACGGGATGTTACAAGTCTTCCCTCCTTAAAGAGGTTTCGTCCACGAAACCTAACTATTACTTAAACAATTCTGGATAAAACTTGCGCTACTCATCTTCGACTTACCAAGTGACATCCGATCCCTTATGATGCTTCCGTATTACTTTCACCAAAGGTTCAATTTTATGACAAAGCTGCTTCTCTTTGCGGTCAACGATCTCTATAGGCTGTTCGATATAGTTTAATTGTTTATCAACCTCAATGTCTACTAATGGTACATGTGACGTGTCATCAGCCAGACATTTTCTTAGATGAGAAACATGAAAGTTCGAGCGAATCCCGTCTAGCTCTTCAGGTAAATCTAGCTTGTAAGCTATCTCCCCCACACGTTCAACAATCTTAGACGGTCTAATGTACCTTGGACTCAAATTCCTCTTTTCCTAAAACGAATAAATCCCTTCCAAGGTGAGACCTTGAGCATTACATTTTCACCAACGTTAAACTCGATTGGTCGTCGCCGCTTATCAGCATACGACTTCTGACGATCTTGAGCAGCTTTCATTCTTGCGTTGATCTAGTCAAACCTTGAAGTGGTTTCTTGCACAACTTCCAAGCTTCCAATCTTCTTCTGACCAATAGTTCCCCAACATACAAGAGTTCTACAACGTCTACCATATAGCATCTCAAATGGTGGCATACCAATACTTGAATGGTAGTTGTTGTTATAGGAGAACTCTGCCAGATGCAAATGATTATCCTAAATTCCTCCAAAGTCTAAAACACAAGCACGTAGCATATCCTCAAGGGTTTGGATAATCCTTTCAGACTGCCCATCTATTTGAGGATGATACGCCATACTGATGTTTAGTCTTGTTCCCACAGCTTCATGGAACTTCTTCCAGAATCTTGAAGTAAAGCGAGTATCTCTATCAGACAGTATCGATAACGGCACTCCATGCTTAGCCACAACCTCTTTTATGAACACATTTGCTAACGTTTCTGATGAGATAGCCTCTCGTATAGGCAGAAAGTAAGCACTCTTCATTAAACGGTCCACTATCACCCAAATGGTATCATGATGTTTAGCTGTATGCGGTAGCTTAGTTATGAAATCCATGGTGATGTGTTCCCTTTTCCATTTAGGTATCTCTAAAGGCTGTATCTTCCCATAGGGCTTCTGGTGCTCTACTTTGACTTGCAAGAAAGTTAAGCACTTGCTAACATAATCTACTACATCATTCTTCATACCTGGCTACCATTAGTCTCTCTTAAGATCCTGATACATCTTGGTTGATCATGGATGGATCGAGTATCTCGACTTTTGAGCTTCGTCTAATATTCGACCTATAAGATTTCCATGGCGTGGAATCCACATACGGTCAAACGTGGTCTTCACACCATGAGGGTTATCTATTAGCTTGTCTTGTTGTTCGAAAATTCTCTCTTTCTTCTTTAGCCCTTCATCTGCAAGTACCTCAGACTGCACTTTGATGATCTCTTCAAAGAGATCTGAGTTAATGATCAACTTATACGACTAAACTGTTGCAACAACTTCTTCATTCTTACGGCTTAGCGCGTCTGTACCACATCAGCCTTACTAGGGTAGTATTTGATATCATATTCATAGTCCTTTATCAACTCTAACCATCTCCTATATCTCATGTTCAATTCTTTCTGCTCGAAGAAGTACTTCAAACTCTTATGATTGGTGTAAATAGTGCACTTAGTACCATACCAGGAGTGTCTCCATATATTTAGAGCATGCACTACTGCTGCTAACTCTAAGTCATGCGTCGGGTAAGTACTCTCATGAACCTTCAACTGTCTGGACGCATAAGTTATCACTTTTCCTCATTGCGTTAACACGCAAGCTAGCCCACAATGCGAAGTATCAGTAGAAACAACCAAATCCTCGTCACCATCGGGTAAAGTAAGGATTGGAGCTTGCGTGAGTCTCTTCTTCAATTCCTCAAAAGCTTCTTCTTGAAACTTACCCCAACTGAATATTACAGACTTTTGGGTCATACCGGTCACCGGTGCAACTATCTTGGAGAAGCCTTCGATGAATCTCCTATAATAGCTGACCAACCCTAAGAAGCTTCGTATATTAGTCGGGTTTTGCGGAGTCTTCCAATTTGTTGTCACCTCAATCTTAGTTGGGTCCACAGTAATCCCTTCAGGGTTTATTACGTGACCTAGAAACTGTACCTCCCGCAACTAGAACGCACACTTCGATAACTTAGCATACAGTTTCTCTTCCTTTAGTATCTCCAATACTTCTCTTAGATGCTCAGCGTGGTCAAATTCTCTCTTATAATAAATAAATATATCGCCAATGAAAACGATGACAGACTTATCTAACATCGGCCGACATACCCTATTCATCATATCCATAAATGCTGCGGGAGCATTCGTTAGACCGAACGACATCACGAGGAACTCATAGTGTCCATACCGCTTCAGAAACGCGGTGTTAGGGATGTCTGCCTCTTTCATCTTTAGCTGATGATAGCCTGATCTAAGGTCTATTTGTGAAAACCAACTCGAACCTTGTAGTTGATTAAACAAATCATCAATCCGTGGCACCAAATATCTGTTCTTCACCATTAGCTTGATCAACTCATGATAGTGTATACACATTCTCATACTTCCATCCTTCTTCTTCACAAACAACACCTGTGCGACCCACGGGAAAACACTCGGTCTTATAAAACCTTTATCGAGGAGTTCTTGTAGTTGGGACATCAATTCTTTCATCTCGGATGGCGCCAGGCGGTAAGGTACGTTCGCGACAGCTGTGCTCCTGGTATTAAGTCTATCTGGAATTCTACGTCTTGCTCCGGTAGCAACCCCGGAAGGTCCTCAGGGAACACTTCTGGGTAGTCACACACAACATGAACATCTTTCGCTTATTTCGTCTCGGCCGTAGCTTTGACAATATACGCCAGGTAGGCATCGCACCCTCGCCATAACAAACCTTCGGCTTTTATCATCGAAATACATTTTCGCCCTGAACTTTCTTTATCACCATATACCGTCACCGTACTACAATCCAAGGACTTTAACCGTATTAACCTACTCTTACACACTATCTGAGCCTCAAACTCAGATAGCCAATCCATTCCCAAAACCACATCGAATCCTTCTAAGGTCATAAAATACATGTTAACAGGGAACTCGCGTCCCTCTAACTCTATCTTACAATCCTTAACCATTCTCATTATCCTAACTGAGGTCTCACAAATAGTTTCTACTATAAAGGTTTCAGGCACACGACAACATTTCATTTTTGCTAACTTACTAAACGTCGTAGCCACAAAACTTTTATTTGCACCTGAATCGAAAAATACTGAAGCGGTAATACCGCTTACTAAAAACGTACCTGTCACGACATCTGGGATCTGCTTGGCCAGTTCCTGAGTCAGCATGTAGGCTCTGGTCTTTGGTCTTGATGGTTCAACATCTTTCTTTCCGTTTCCTCCAGCTTCAGTACATTCCTTGGCCATATGGTCCGTCTTACCACGCCGGAAACATGCCGGTTTCTCACTGCACTCATGAGCATAGTGTCCAACCTTCCCGCACTTATAACAGGCATTTGATCCAACTCTTCACTCTTCTCCATGAGCTTTTCCACATTTGTGACAAATATCAATCCCAACACCCCACTTGCACTCACCGCCGTGCATCTTACCACATGTCTTACACGATCTCTTCTCCCACAGCTTTTGCTTCTTGTCCCTAGGGTTCTAGATCTGAGTACCGGGTCTTTTGACAGGAGCAACATTTCTTATCTTTCTTCTCTTCTAACACCATGTCATCCACGGCCAGGTCATCGTAAACCATCTCTAAAAGTTCGACAGCAGAGTCAAAGGTAGCAGGTTTACTTGCCCTGAATAAGGTGCAGTCATTCTGTGCCAGTCCTCTTATGTAGCACTTGATTCGCTTGGCCTCAGTGTTCACCATGTTAGGCACCAATCTCGACATGCGGTTGAATTCAGTAGTGTACTCGCGGTGTGCCATCTTACCCGCCTTCAAGTTCAGAAACTTCATCTCAGCCCTCTCAACCTCAACATCAGCACATAAACGTTTCATGACCATCTCTTTCAGTTCATCCCATCTCATGGCCTTAACTTCCCCTCGAGTCTTCCTCCGCTCTACCGACTCCCACCAGTACATAGCTTCATCTCCGAAAGACTGGGTAGCATAACCCACTTCTTGGTCGGGACGGCACTCGCTAATTTGGATAACCTTGTCCATTGTGGTTATCCATTGAAGAGTACCGATTGCATCCCCCAAACCAGTCATCTTCGTTGGGTCGCAACCTTTGAACGACTTATAGTTATACCCGCCTCCGCCTCTCTTTCTCTCATCAACTTTCACAGATCGAACTTCATTCGAATCACCTTCCCCATCATCAGCTTTCTTACCGTCGCCCCCTGCCCTCTCAGCGGTTCTCACATGGCTTCCAGCAGACTTTTCAGGTTGCAGGTTCTTTACTGCAGCAGCTACAACTTGAGTAATGGCCGCTTGAACAGTAGGATCAAGTTGATACCCTTCATTTTGGCTTGGCCCTCACAAAGTTTCACTTCTTTCTTCAATTGAGTTAACCATCGGTTCTTCAGAAGGTGGTCGGACAGTTCATGGCCTACCACGACGTCCCATATGACCTCCTTGTCCAGCAACTTTCCTAGCTCCAACCATTCGTATTCTATAAGGAAACACAAACGTCATCACTCAAAGAACTATTTAGTATAAGGATAGTATGACTAACAGGTAATAACAGTGGCCAACTGTAATTAGCTGATCACGTTACTCTCCGTGTCCTATACACTTCCCTTTGTGAGTCCACTTGTGCTAGTTCTACTTTTAACAGTTAGACAATCACGCAGTTCATTTAATCATATACTCCTGTCCTTAGCATTTAAGCTAACTTCCTTACACATTCTTACATTACATGTGAAGTTAATCACATACTTTACCTTTACTTAGCTTGCTTGAGTGACAAATGGCTTCCTTGAACTGGTATCTTCTTTCTTTTCTTACTTAAATCACATTCTCTGTTCGAGTCTAAGCATGTAGGATGCTTAATTATCTCGAACTTATGCTTAGATACCAACTTGTAACGCCCCAATCTCGGTGCCCTACTTTAGCGTTGGATTTACTCATAAACATAGTTCTAAATATCTGAGTTAATTAAAACTTTCGGAATAAATAAAACTTCAACATTCATTACAAAACATTCATAAGTTGTCTTTAAAACATAACTTAAAACATGTCTTTTGGTTCAAACATTAATAGCTAAGTCTTCAAATGCCAGCTTCTTTATTCATCTGCCATGTGTCCCCCTTCAAGCTAGCTGTCTCATCCTACTCACTTGTGTGCATACTAAAAGTCAGTTACACTGAGTGAGTTCTAGTTAACCAGGAAACATACAATATATTCACATACATACTTATATACGTATCCGAAGATACATATTACATACTTAACCTGTTACCTTTCTTTCATTCGTCAGTACATACTGTCTTTCTTTTTTTCCTACTTTCGTACTTTCTTGTTTTAGCTTACTTATACATACGTAATCATATGTACGTTTTAAAGAGCAGTTCGCACTATAACCTTCGCAAATATTTTTAGGGTCTGCAACCCTGTAACCTTAGCATATATTATTAGGGTATGCAACCCTTTAACCTTCGCATGTATTATTAGGGTATGCAACCCTTTGAGCATACCTCCATAAAACCATACATTATCTTCTTTATAAATATAATTTATATACTTTCACACACACACTTGATCACTTCCATAACTTTCATATATCATTCGTAAAACAATAACATATCACACTATTACCTGGCGGTACATGCAATATCCGAAGATCGTTCACGTAATGTCAAGCATTCACTCATACATAAAATCATCGAAGGAATACACTTACCACTTAAGGTAAGTGTATTAACTAATCACATCGAGTATGCACACAGCCCCGAAAACATAACAAAGAAATGGGGCTAGAAACTCACTTGAGCTCGGTTACGTTCACCGTGAATGGTTATCCCTTTCTTTAGTTGTGCATGGCTAACTGTGTAACAATTATGTGTATTAATTACTATCACTATCCATATCGTATTTATAGTTCAATTGCAACTCTCAATGAACGGGGATCCGGGGGCGGCAGCCCCTAGCGGGGTCCAAGGGGAAGAGCCCCTAGCTGGGGTCGAGCTGCTTGGTCATCTTGGAAAAATGTTATTCATTAACTTTCTTAACACATTTTTCATTAGAATTATATTTTATTATTTTATTTGCTAATTCATAAAGTTTGAGGGCTTCTACGTAAATAATCCATTTATCTTAAGTCTAGGGACCTTTCTGTCGTTCTTTCAAAGTTTAATTCGTTATCCAGTTTTCAAATTCTAATTCGTTATTAAGTTCTTTAACGAATGAGGGCTCATAACGAATGGACCTTTATAACGAATTGACCTTCATAAGGAATTGACCTTCTTAACTAATTGACTTGTATAACGAGTTGACCTTTTATAATGATTTGACCCTTATAACGAATTGAGGGTTCATTCGCCGTTTCCCTGTAACGAATGGGCTAACAAATTTAGCTCATTAGTTACTTTCTCCTTAACGAATTAGTTTAGCAAACCAGTCTAACAAATGAGAGCTCATTCGTCAATTCTCCATAACAAATGACATAGCGAATAGGGTTAATTCGTCATCCTTTTCTTAACAAATTGCATAGCGAATTCGTCATTCTTTCTAGGGTTAGGGCAGAGAATGTCAGAACATTCTCTGACATTACCTTAACCTCGTACGCCGCCTTTCCGGCGTCGCTGTGCCGGAAAACGGGTGATGGCCGGAAAAACGTATTTTACCCCTGTTTTACACCGTTTTTCACCGTTTTTCGTCCCGTTCGATCCAGATCTGAGCTAGGGTGACCCCTAAGCTCATCTTTTGATCGGTTTATACCCGATTACATCCAGACCTCGTGCTTTAACGGTTTAGGGTGTCGGCTCGTCGTTTCGCAACTAGATTTAGTGGGTTTGGATCCATATGATATCGTAATGCTATTACCTCGGATTAATGCTCGGTTTTCCCTCTTGGTTTCGGTTAAAGAAAGAGAAAGATGAGATAAAGCTTAAGTGTGTGTTTTTGATGGTGTATTGAATGAGTGGAAATGAATGGATTATGGGTTAATTAAGGTTTATATACTATGGGTCATGGGCTTAAGCCCATTGTCTTTCTCCTTTCCTTATTACCAAAGTCCATTACCCATTTTACTTGACCCAACACAAGCTCATCTCTTCGTCGAATATAATTTTTAGTTTATTAACTGAACAGGAAACGGGATGTTACAGAAATCGATACACTAAAACTAATCAGTAAATAAAACAAACTGGAAAACTAAAACAATTAGAGATTTAGGGCTCGCATACGAATTTCAGGATTTGATATAATTTGATGTGAAAATGACTTGGTCCCACATGATTTGTTACTTTTTGTATTATATTGTTAACAAATTGGCAAAATAGGAAATGAAAATATGATGAAAAGAACAAAAATATTGCAAAAAAGCAACATTAATTAGATGCGTTGTTTCTCTCTCCACCTATGTATAATCAGACATTCTTTATGTCTTTATTTTTTATACTATCTTTTATATGTTTTTACATCAAACAATAAATAGACATACATATGTTTTACGTATCTTTCATTTTTTGCATATGTGAACTAGTGATTCTTAAAAAAAAAACACACATTCCATATATTTATATATTTTACATACTTTACATTTTTACTCATGTAAAACGAATGTAAGATACTTGCAATTAATAAAATTAAACATAAACTACTAATAATTGAGCAATGAATATGTCTACTTTTTTACATAAACTACAAATATATATATATATATATATATATATATATATATATATATATATCGGGGATGGATCTTGCGAGAAGTGATATTACAGCGAGAAAGCGAGAAGTGCGAGAAGTGAATGTATAACTCCATTAATCCCTAATTTCACTCCCTTTCATATGATATTACATACATATATGTAGGTTAGTTGTATTTATGTCTTAATTACACATTCAAACAAACCTACAAACATATAAATGTACCGAACCACATTCAAACCTATGTACCTAGACACATACAAACATACATACACATATACAAACATACGTACCTACACACATATATATGCACCTACACAACGCACCTACATATAAGAAAGGGAGTGAAATTAGGGATTAATGGAGTTACATCTTCACTTCTCGCCATAAAAAAACTTCTAAAATGATCCAATACATATATATATAAGTCTTGCAATTTTATTATCTCTTATTCTTTTCTCTCTCCACCCTTTACACGTTTCTCTTTCTATCTTTTCATATTTTTCTCTCCATATTTTCAATACTTGTTCTTAATCTATTTAAGACACTCTCTCTAACTTTTCAACACTCCCTCTCTAACTTTTCAATATTCTAGGATGCTTGAATCATACATATTAAAATGTAATACAAAAGTAATATGAATTCAATCAAATAATGAAATGTAAGACACATGCTAATTAAACATGTAAAACTAATGTAACTAATAAAATTTTTATAACTAAATGAGAACTGAAAATGTAAAACGAATGTTGCTAAATTAATGTAACTGACCTGGTTCAAGAATGCACAAAGATGTAAAACGAATGTAAAATATAAAATTATTGTAGGATGAAAGTAAACCAAATGTAACATATTGTTTATACCAAAATTGTTATGATCCAATGGCTATGACAGTTTTTGATAATTTTAAATCTCAATCATTGATTGATATGATCTAATGGCTATGATTTATTCATAGTTTTCCTTGGAAACTACTTGTTTTTGGATAACTCTCCCACACACACATACACACACACATATACACACCCACCCCCCCCCCCACACACATATATATAATGTATAAAATTAAAAACTAAGTATTATATATATATGTATAATTTTTGCTAAACTAATATTATTTATTTAATATTTTATTTTTTATGAAACTGGGATGAAAAATTAAAATTTTTTTTCTTACTTTTTTTATTTTCTCGTTTTTTTTTGTTTTGTAATTTTTTTATTTTTCTTAAAAAGAGTTTTTTTGTGTCACAAAATGGTTCTCAAAGTTCTCAATTTTAAACTGGTTCACACATGATCGTAATCATATATATATATATATATATATATATATATATATATATATATAAGAGTGAGAAAGTTGGATTGTTGAAACTTTAAGGGTCTGTTTGGTATGAGGTAATGAAATGAGCGATAAAATGGAATGAGCGGGGGAATGGAATGAGCGAGGGAATGGAATGACTCATTACCATTCCATTGGCATGCTTGGTTACCTTGTGGGAATGACGGATTATTAGTTTTTATTTTTTGGTAAGGTAGAAAATGCTGGAACAAAATAAAAATGGTAGTGAGTGGCGGTGGGATGGTGGTGGCGGGCGGCTTGCAGTGATGGTGGTGGTGTGTAGCTTTGGTGGTGGGCGGTGGTGTGTTAATGTACGGTTTTGGTCGTCTCGAGTCTTTGTAATCGTTTGCAATTTATTATTGTTTTAATGTAAGGGCACTTTAGTAATTTATAAGTCCCATTTGTTTAAGTTATGGCTCATTCGTTAAGGATGTTTAACGAATGAGACCAATTGTATCTATCTCTGTCCATTCGTTAAGGAAGATTAACGAATGGACCTTAATCGTTATTGATACGTACCCGTTTGTCATGGAATGCTGGCGAATGGGGTATAGCGAATGAATCATTTGCAATACCATTTTGTTACTTATGTAATGGAGACGAATGAAGGCTATTCGTTACAGAATGTGTAACGAATGGCATTCGTCTTCTATATATAGGTTGATTAGCATGCATAATAAGTTAACTGTTTTAATAGTATTCTTTCCTTGCCGTTACTCTGTCCAATTATCCGCTCAACACTTCATTAACCTAATTAGCCTATTATCCACATACATATATCACATAACTAGATCCGGTGATCAATTGATATGAACTATTCAATTGATTAAAGCTCAGAAAGGTATTCACAAGTGGTATCAGAGCTATACAATGGTTAGATTATGTATGTGTTAAGGTATTTTAACATGATTTGATTCTTAATTCACAATTTTATTATTGATTTTCGTTTCAAATTTGATTTTATTGGTTTTCTTTGAATTAATGTGATGAGATGTTAATTGGATGAGGAACTGACTGAATTTGGATTCGGTATTAGTTGTTTGGATTGTGTGGTGATTGAATTGGATTATTGTGTTTATTGAGCATGGAATTGGTTTGATTTGGCATGGTATGAGAACAAGGTATTCTGTTTAGGTGATTTGTGGTTATTAGAAGGAGTTTGGATTGATTATTGAGGTTTAAATGGTTTGGGGTTTGTCCGCGGGACAGATTCGAATAATTTAAGCTAGTACATGTGTAATTAGGTGATGATTTGACCGATTAATCCATAGATTTGTGGTCGTCTGGATTGTAGTTCGGATCTGGGAATTTCCTGATCTTGTAATAATTTGTTGAAGGTTTGAAGATTCATAATCAGATTCATTACAATGAATTCATTCATTCGCTATAAGTTTAATCCTCATTCGTTATCAGATTGTAACTGATTCGTGCCTCATGCCAAGTTTGTTACAACATAATAATAGACTAATTTATTACTGTAGCTAATTTGTTATTAGCTATTCGTCATCATTAGAATACGCATTCGTCACAGACATTCATTCATACCAAGGCCATTCGTTATCAGTCATTTGTTATAGATACCTATTCGGACTCACCATTCACTAAGCTATTCGGGGGTTGATTCGGTATCTTTGACTCTTCATTCGTGACAGCTATTCGTTATCCTCATTCGTGAAGACTAACACTATTTGTGACCTTCATTCGTTACCAGATTCACATATCCATTGGCTACTGTTTATCATTCGTTACTTTATCATCCTTTCACTTCTGATATTTTCATATTAACCCTTTAAATTTGGACATTGTTAAGTTTAAATTTGTATTTGTTTGAGATGGCTGGTTATTACGCACTGGCTTCTCCGAACGTGTTGATTCAGCAAATGTTAGATCTCGATGCTGAGATCAGATCTCATTCAAAATTTCCATGTTTAAAGTTTAGCGATTTTTCCTAAATGGGAACCACGTTTCAAAGCTCATCTAGGATCCGTACACCCTGATTGTTCGCGATGTCTTGATGATGTGTACACTTTGCCTATGGTTGGTAATGAGACTACTGGTTTTACACCAAAGGCATTTACTCAATATTCTCAAGATGAAAATAAAGCTTTAGAGATTGAAACAAAGGCATATTCCACATTGACGATGGCATTACACGACAATATTTTTAATCAAGTGGGAAGTATTAAAATTTGTGCATCCTTGTTTTAGCACACTAAAATGAGAAGTATGAAATACTGAAGAAAGTAAAAAGGTGATGTTGAAGTTTCAATTTAGAAACATTAACCTATTGAAAGGTGAGACCGTTGAGGAAATGTTGACTCAATTTAATCATTTGATTGCCGAAATTTAAATATGGAACCTAATGAAAGTGATAAGAATGATACTGTGAAAAATGCTATTCCAAGTTCCTAGTCAACGTTTCTCATGGTACTTAAAGTGTATAGTTTGTTTAAGAATGAAAATATTACGACAATGGAATTTATGCAAAAGATTGAAGGTAGAGAGTATGACTTGAAATGCCAAAAATCATCAAAACAAACTCAAGACCCGACTTTATATGGAGGTTGTTTACCTTTGAGTAGTTCTGCAACTCCAATTAATGCATTTCTTACTCAAACTTCACAAGAGAGATCATCTTCCTATAGTGATCCAAATGCATGTTTCATGGCTTTCGGGTTTAATGATAACTTTGGTGGATCAACTACTAATGTCTTCACAGGATCACCTAATGTAAGCATGAAGGAAGCTGAACAAAATTTTGCTTTCCTTAGTGCTTTCATGACATCCCATGAAAACTTAGTAGGTAGTAAGATTTCTACAACTGAATTGACTAATGAAGATTATGATTAGATTGATCCTGATGATCTAGAGTTAGTGGATCTCAAATGGAATATAGCCATGATTGTAAGAAAGGTGAAGAAGTTTATGCAACGAACTGGTAAAGACTTACCAAACGAGTTGGTTTTGATAAATTTAAGGTTAAATGTTATAATTGTCAAGAATTTGGTCATTTTTCCAAGGAGTGTGAGAAGCCAAAGAAAGAGTATAATGGACCTCGAAACCAAGGCAGAAATTCTGGAAAGAAAGTCAATGATTCACCAGAAAAGACTTCTAGGGGTAGCTCTTCTAAAGCTTCAGGATCACAAGCTGTTCTCACTGTTGAAGGAATTGACTGGACTCAAAGACTGCTGTGTAATGGTAATCAAGCAAATCTTACAATGATCGAGTTGACTAAAAGTTTTCAAGATGCTAGTGGGAACGAATTGTCTTTTGAAAATGAGACAGAATCGGATTCAGATGATTCCTACAGATTCCTAAAATATGTAATCAACGTCATTTTCTTGCATGGCCAAGATTGATGAGGTTAGTATTTCTTCTGTTAAGTTATCTGAGAATGCGTTATGTTCTGAGTGTGAAACTGTTAAGTCAAGAATTGATTTACTTAACTCACATAATGATTCATTAATGAAAAAACATACTTCAATCAAAGATACATATAGACAATCATTGGAATCCCAAATGAGATCTAGGGAAAAGATTGAGGGATTGTCTACAAGTAATCATGATTGGAAAGCAGAATTGTCAGTGAAAATGACCATTAATGATAAACAATTTCAAGAAATTCTCAAACAAAGGACTAAGATAACTAAACTTGAAAACGAGGTTATAGAGTTGAAAAGTAAATTAGACAAGTTTCGAAACTCTTCATTTTTGTTGAATGAAATTATTGAATTGTCTGGTAAGCAAAAAGGTTCAAAGAATGGTTTCGGCTTTGTTGAAATTCCTCCACCATTTCATGATGACTATTCCCCAAATTCGTTTGCGGAAAAGGAAGAAATTGTTACTGAACCGGTCATCATTGAAGAGAAACCCAAACTGGTTAAAAAGGACACCATAAATGTTCAATCTTCAACTCAAAAACCTCATATTCAAAGTAACAAGGTCTTTGTTGAGAATGTTGAGAATGTAGTCATTGAGGATGTTGAAATTTCTCCACCATTTCATGATTACTATTCCCCAAATTCGTTCGCGGAAAAGGAAGAAATTGTTACTGAATTGGTCATCATTGAAGAGAAACCCAAACTGGTTAAAAAGGACACCATAAATGTTCAATCTTCAACTCAAAAACCTCATATTCAAAGTAACAAGGTCTTTGTTGAGAATGTAGTCATTGAGGATGTAGTTAAACCTGAAATTGTGCACAAAGACTAGAACATTCCACGTTCAAATCACATTTTGTGTGAACCTCAAGAATTTGAGGAGGCTGTGTACGGTTCAAGCACATCTAATGTGAAAAAGGAGAAATCTGCTAAAGTTAACGCTAAGAAATCGGAGAAACCAAAGATTTCTGATGAGGATTTGATGCGTTTCATCAATCCTGTTCCTTCTAAAGTAAACACAGGTCGAGTGTTTAAATTAAAAGGTATTAGTAAAGTGTTCACTGAGAAAGACATTCCACTTAATCTTATCAAACCTGAGTTGATTGAAAGTGTCTTTCAAAATAAAACTTCAAAGATACAAGATCTTGAACATGCATTTATTAATTCCAAGGTATCAAATACAACATATCCTTTGGTTAAAGCCAAATAACTATTAAAATATGCTAAGAAAGTTCAATTTGTTAATTCAACTGGAACTGACACTTTACAGAGTTTTTCTAATTGTTCAAATCTCGATTTTTACATGAAAAAGAAATCTGTTACGTTTGATGACTTGAACAAAGGGCATGTTCCTGGTGTTTTTCAACAGCCTTCTGTTGCACCAGTTTCTGCCAAACCAAAATGTGAGTTTGTTGACATGAGAACATGCTTTTTATGTGGCGAACGTGATCACATTGTAAGGAACTGTGGTATGAAGAAATCACAGAATATTCATCCGTATATCAAAGAACACTCAAAACCAGTTCCTTTGATTACAGAAATTCTGAAAAGACCCATGTCTTGTGATGATGAAACACACATCATGTTTTCCAATGTGAATCGAAGCAAGGTGATTCATGTTGATGAAATCAATGTTAAGTTAAACCCAAATTTGTTCATATGGAACCAATTTGTACAAATGTGAACACAAATGTGGTTCAAGTTACATACTTCATACGGAAGTCAAAAAGGCCTATGACTTATTCCCAAGCATCTAAACCGGATTTGGATTCAATCAAAAAGTTAATTATTGTGATAAAGTGGATCACAATCCGCCGAGTGTTTCTCAGATCTGTGATAAGAAGTATACCACTGTATTTAATGACAAGGAGGGCATCATACTCAAACCGGGTTTTGTTTTTTTCCGAATACATGGTGGTTATGAGGTCTCCTAAGTCAAATAATATTTATGTATTGAATATGAGTACTAAGGTATTCACTTCTGTTGAAACGTGCTTTGTCTCAAAAGCAACTGAGAAAGATTCGATTATATGGCATAGGAGTATGGGTCACATTCATGTCAAAAAGATGAATCATCTATTGGCAAATGATTTGGTGGATGGGGTTTTCCTGAAACACTTCAAGCTGACCAATCACTGTGTTGCATGCAAAAAGGGCAAATAGAAAAAGAAGTCACACCCGTCTAAGTTAATTAAGTCTAGTGATATTCTTTTGGAATGACTTCATATGGATTTATTTGGTCCTGTTAATCATGCAAGTATTGCAGGAGATTGGTACTGTCTAGTTGTTACAGATGACTATTCACAATACTCATGGGTGTTATTTATGAGTTCTAAAGATCAGACACCTGTTCTTGTGCAAAATCTAATCACAAAGATCGAATCACTGTAAAAAACAAGGTGAGACGTATTCGGAGTGATAATGATACAAAGTTCAAGAATACTATATTGGACTTCTTTTGTATTTAGAAAGGAATCCATCGACAATATAGTGCTCCATATGTACCTCAATAGAATGGTGTTGCTGAACGAAAGAACCGAACACTGATTGAAGCTTCAAGAACAATGTTAGCAGTTTAAAGCTTTTAGTCCAATTTTGGAATGAGGCGGCGAACACTGCTTTCTACACGCTTAATCGTTTTCTGTGATGTACATAAAAATGTACATCTTTTCTGCATCAAATAATCTCTAAAAACTGCAGTTTCTATCAAATAACATAGCAAAAAAGGCTACTTATCATAATAAAATGTAATTTCAGGTGAAACCAAGCCCCAAATGAAGAAACAAACGAAAAGACGAAGAAAAACATAAAAAACACAAGTAAAACAAAGAAACACGCCCTCATGCATCAAGAAACACGCCCCCATGCTTCTGAACACCAGAAAAGACAAAAATCTACAAGAAAAGACAAAATCTGGAAACAAAAAAGCACGGGGCCGTGCCTCTCAACCACGAGGCCGTGGATATCTACCAGAAAAGACAAAATGAATTTAGCACATGTCACTATAAAACACGAAGGCGTGCCCAAGTAAGCACGGGGCCGTGCTTCACACTCCAGATTGCCTATAAATAATGGCTCATGTTGCACTAAGTATGTAGGCCTTGAAGAGAGTTCTATCCGGTTTTCTCTTATAAAAACACATACTAACACTCACATAGAAGATTTAGTGAAGAGTTTGAAGGCTTGGAGGTCATCACCATCATCCATCATCATCACCATTAGGAAGGGAGATTAATCTACATTTGGTTAGATTGTTCCAAGTTTAATCATGTATTTCTTATCATCAATCATCTTAATGTTTATCATCATGCTTATTATGAGCTAAACTCCTTTTACCATCTAAAATCTATGAAGAAGCTTTGTTTTCCTTGATAATTATACAAAACATGTGGTGTAGTCTAGTAAAGTACATGGTTATATTACAATTATCTTTTGATGAGAAATGTTTCACCATCTTAAATCACTAATTCAAAGTTGGTGGTTGTCAATTTTATTGGCAATCGTTCATGATCGATTCATGTTCTTGAAAGATAGAAATACTTTGATACATTATAGGAACAGGGATCCTTATATTGTACTTAGAAATGATGAGATATAAGTTATGATGTATTTCTCTAAGTCTTGGTAATCCGAAAATGGCTTTGCTTAGGATATCATGCTAGTAAAATAAATCATATGTTAACGGAATGTGTAATTATAACCTACATAAATCAAACAAGGGGAGGTTGTGTGACAAAACTCCAACCACCCGAAGTTGTTAGAATTGGTATTTGAGAAATCAGAGTCAATCATAATCTTTCTACTTTACGAAACTACTTGCCAACTTAAATTGACATCATTGAGGTGGCATGACATTAGGAAAGAGTGGACTTTAAAATGCGCACGTTACCTCCTTAGTGCCAAAGATGCTCACTTAAGGTTTAAGGAGCTATCTATCATATATTGCTACGACAAGTTTACCACATGTTTGAATATTAATTATCAATGCTAAAATGGAATGGATTCTTGATCATAGATGGTAACCTTCATGTAATTGAACTACTCGTTGAGAATATCTCGTATTGGTCACCTATATATTATATATAAGTATTTATAGTTTATAAAAAAGTTCAAAATTAACCCCAAAATGATTAAAACCTCCGATTGAAGTAAAACAAAGATTTATTATTAGAAACATTTGTGTCCACGGATCGATACTTTGTTCTTACCGATACTATTCTACATATACGATAGGTACACTTGCCTATTTTGTGTGTGTTTAGTCTTTGTAGAAATCACTTTTATAAATTTAAAACACGATCTTGTGCAAAAATTTAAATCATCCCATCTATCATATTTTATACCCCACGCACGCACGCATCAATGTTTTGGTGCCGTTGCCGGGGACACGGTACGTTTCTAAGAACGATCCAAGTTTTAATTTAATCATTGTCTATAATTGTACAAATTTTTTAACTTTTATTTTATTTTGTCTTTATTTATTTATTTTACTAAATATTAAAATATATAATTTTACGGCTAGCCTACTTTTTACCTTTATTTACCTTACTTTACTCTAGCTTAATTAATTTAGACCTTAGTTTAGTTTAAAATAGCTTAGCCTAACTCATAGTTTAATTTAGACTAACTTTAGCTAACTTTTACTTTAGATTTCATTTTGATTTAGTCCCATGTATGTCCTCTACTTTTGAGCCTGAGCTTGTTTCTCCAATTTCTGAACCGGAACGACTTTTTCGTCGACGAGCATGTAAACGGACTGCAGAAATCACCGAAGCAATCAATGACGAATCAGTAGACGCCACCACATCAGGAGAAATCAAACTGAATAAATGATGGTGGCACAGAACAATGAGCCGAACATGAGCCAGTATGCCAAGCCAACTCTCGAAGGCTACGACAATGGAGTGGCTCCACCCGACATTACCGAAAATTTCAAAATCAAATCAAGCACCATTCACATGATGGAAAATTCAGTTCAATTTCATGGTCTCCTCGACGAGGACCCTCTTTCTCACATATCTCGATTCCTACGGATCTGCGGAACCTTAAAATTCAAAACTGTTCAGACAATCAAATCAAGCTTAAACTCTTTCCTTTCTCTCTAAGAGGGTCAAGCCCTAGAATGGATAGAATCTATTTCCTCTGGTTCCATCACCACTTGGGACCAGATGGTTGAACAGTTTCTCCTCAAATATTTTCCGCCTGATAAAACTGCCAAATACCAAGCCAACATTACCGGATTCCGAACCGATGATGATGAATCATTACACGCAGCATGGGAGAGATACAAAAGTCTTCTAAGAAGATGCCCACACCATGGACTGAGCGTATGGTTACAAGTAAAAACTTTCTTTGACGCACAATCTAGTAAGAACAAACAGGCCATCGACCAAATCGCTGGTGGAGACCTGGGAACCAAATCACCTAACGAAGCATTTGAAGTCCTGGAAAAAGCCACAAAGAAGAGTTTCGCTTACAACCCACCAAGATCTAAACTACTCATAAAGGAATACACCACTTCGATTCCAATACTTTGATCACAACACAGCTTGAAGCCCTTTCTAAAAAATTCGAACAACTTCAAGCCAAGCTATCAAGAACCAGACTCACCTGTGACACTTGTGGAGGAAATCATAAGATGAGTGACTGTAAGCAAGTCATCATGGCAATGGAAGAAGTCGATTTCATCACTCGACATAACAACGCATTCAACAACAACTACAATCCAGGATGGAGAAACCACCCGAATTTCAGCTGGAAAGACGGAGGTAACACTCAACCCTTACCTGGATTCGAAAAAAGACCGATAAATCAACCCTTCCAACCAAAACCCCAATTCCAAGATCAAAGTTATGGTAGACATCAAAACCCAAGCTACTCGAAAATTGAAGAAATGTTAATCCAACTCATGACCAAAACAAATGAAGCCGAAAAAAAGGCCGACTCAAGTGTTGATATCTGCGGAGTGTTATTAAAACATGAAGCCGATCTCAAAAGTCAACAAGCATCACTGCAAAATCTAGAAACTCAAATCGGACAAATTGCCTGACAATTATTCGAAAGACCACCTGGCGCTCTTCCAAGCAACACAGTTACCAACCCGAATGCAATAGCTAACGCCGTTACACTCAGAAGCGGTACGACCACTGTTGTCTCACCAACTTCAGAGCTAGTTATGGATAAGGAGTCTCCTGATGAAACACGGGAAAGACTGACCCCAACATGCACCGTACAACCCAAGGAGCCAGTCCGAACTTATGTTCCACCTGTTCCATACCCTGGAAGACTGAAGCAGGAACGATTTGAAGCTCAATATGGGAAGTTTTTAGAACTCTTCAAACAACTTCATATCAACATCCCTTTTGTCGAAGCCATCGCTTAAATGCCAAAATATGCCAAGTTTCTCAATGAAGTGCTGACAAACAAAAGGAAGCTGGAGGAACTCTTACATGTCACCCTAGGCGAAGAATGTTCAGCAGTCTTCCAAAGCAAGCTGCCAACGAAAATGACCGATCCAGGGAGCTTTACTATCCCTTGTCTCATAGGAAATTTGTCTGTTAGCAATGCCCTGGCTGACCTAGGAGCTAATATTAATTTAATGCCTTATGCGGTTTTTGCTAAACTAGGGATAGGAGAACCAAAACCCACCCGCATGAGCATTCAATTAGCTGACCGTTCTGTTAAATATCCTCGGTGCATTGTTGAAAACATGCTTGTCAAGATTGACAAATTTGTTTTCCCAGTAGATTTTGTGATTCTAGACATGGAGGAAGACAAAAGTGTACCTCTGATTTTAGGAAGACCCTTTTTAGCCACCGCAAAGGCTATTATTGATGTTTGCACCGGCAAGCTCATTCTCAGGGTCAATGACGAGGCGATCACTTTTGACATTGGAAAATCTATGCAATATCCGCAACATCACGATGACACATTATACTGTGTTGAAATCATAGATTCCATCTTAAGTTGCTATATGCGAGATTCCTCCATTAATACACCGCTAGAAACACAAGTATTAGACAAAACACTCAACATACCCATGTTAGAAAACGAAAATATCAATGATGATCATGAAGTATCAGAAGTAGTATATGAAATCATCGAATGCAATGAAAAATCAAAACCATCAATCAAACAACCACCAGCCTTAAAATTAAAAGAACTACTAAACCATCTCGAATACGCCTTTTTAGAAAAAGACTCTCAACTCCCAGTGATTAATTCATCTCACCCTTTCTAAAAAAGAGAAAGACGAACTTCTTAAGGTTCTCAAAAATCATAAGAAGGCCATCGCATGGAAGATCATGGATATCAAGGGCATCAGTCCTTCCTTTTGTACTCATAAAATTCTCATGGAAGAAGAGTACTAACCCGTGGTCCAACATCAACGACGTCTTTATCCCAACATGCAAGATGTGGTGATGAAGGAAGTAATCAAACTGCTTGATGCCGAATTAATCTACCCAGTCTCGGATTCACCTTGGGTAAGTCCCGTTCAAGTAGTACCCAAGAAGGGAGGAATGACAGTCGTAATGAACGAGAAGGACGAGCTGATACCAATGAGAACCATCACAAGCTGGCGAGTTTGCATTTATTACCGGAAACTTAATGACGCCACAAGAAAAGATTATTTTCCACTTCCTTTAATCGATCAAATGCTTGAGCGATTATCTGGAAAAATGTTCTACTGTTTTCTTGACGGATTTTTCGGATATTTCCAAATTCCTATTGCTCCTGAATATCAGAAGAAAACCACCTTTACATGTCCATCTGGAACCTTCGCTTACCGAATAATGCCATTTGGATTATGTAATGCTCCAGCCACATTCTAACGTTGCACGGTGGCCATCTTTCATGAAATGATCGAAAACTCTATGGAAGTCTTCATGGACGACTTCTCAATTTTTGGAGACTCCTTCGATCATTTTCTAAAAAACCTAGACAAAATGTTCGCTAGCTGTGAAGAAGTAAATTTATTACTCAACTGGGAAAAATGCCACTTTATGGTAAAGGAAGGCATTGTTCTCGGCCACAAGATTTCTCAAGAAGGACTAGAAGTTGATAGAGCCAAAATAGAAACCATATCCAAACTTCCACCGCCAACTTCAGTCAAAGCCATTAGAAGTTTTCTAGGTCATGCAGGTTTCTACCGTCGCTTCATAAAAGAGTTCTCCAAAATTGCTAGACCTATGACCAAACTTCTAGAGAAAGACACATCATTCGTCTTCTCTAAAGAATGTGTTGAATCATTCAACATATTAAAAGACAAACTAGTCAATGCACCAATCATGACTACACCCGATTGGACCCTTCCATTCGAAATCATGTGCGATGCAAGTGACTTTGCAGTTGGAGCCGTATTCGGACAACGCAAAGAAAAACACTTTCACCCTATCTACTATGCTAGTAAAACTCTTAACGATGCACAAGAAAATTACACCACAACAGAAAAAGAGTTGTTAGCAGTAGTTTTTGCTTTTGAAAAGTTTAGATCCTACCTAGTTCTTTCCAAAACTATAGTTTACACCGACCATGCCGCAATACATTTTCAACAAACAGGATGCCAAACCCAAACTTATCAAATGGATCCTACTACTTCAAGAATTCGACATAGAAGTGAAAGACAAAAAGGGAGCAGAGAATGACGCCGCAGACCACCTCTCACGCTTAGAATGCCCAGCCTCATAAGAACTTCACAAGAAAATTATCAACGACAATTTCCCACATGAAATTCTCATGCGCATTCAAGCTGTCATAGAAGAGAAAGACGAAATTCCTTGGTATGTCGACTTCGCAAACTACCTAGCTTGTAGAATCCTAAGTAAAGGACTTACTCATCAGCAGCGGAAGAAATTTTTCCCCAACCTTAAGTTTTACTTCTGGGAAGATCCATACTTGTTTAGGATAGGCGCTGATCAAGTTATTCGTAGGTGCGTAGTAGGCAAGGAAGCCTTAGATATTCTCAAACACTACCATGAAGGACCTACTGGTGCGCACCACGGTACCGCCACTACGGTCAGGAAAGTGTTTGATGCAGGATCCAAGCATGCGATTCTTGTCAAAGAGCCGGGAACATCCCATCCAAAAATGAGATGGCTCAAAAGGGCATTCAAATTTGTGAAATCTTTGATGTATGGGGAATAAATTTCATGGGCCCATTTTCTAACTCATTCGGAAATAAATACATCTTTCTAGCAGTCGATTACGTATCTAAATGGGTACAGGCATAAGCCCTTCCCACTAACGATGATCGATTGGTTGTAAGATTTCTGAAAAGGTTATTTTCATGATTCGGCACTCCAAAGGCCCTAATCAGCAACAGAGGTACCCACTTTTGTAACGCTCTGATGGACAAAGTCTTAGCACGATATGGGGTTTACCACCGACTAGCAACACTATATCACCCTCAGACTAGTAGGCAAGTGGAGGTCTTAAATCGAGGAATTAAAAGGATTTTAGAAAGAACTATAGGAATGAATCGCAAGAATTGGGCAGAAAAGTTAGATGACGTTTTGTCGGCCCTCAGGACGGCTTGCAAAACTCCCATAGGAACGACACCCTTCAAACTCGTTTATGGAAGGCATGTCATCTACAAATAGAATTAAAACACAAAGCCTATTGGGCTCTCAGAGTAGTAAATTTTGATCAAACATCCGCTGGCGTAAACCGGGAAGATCAAATTCGTGAGCTCGAGGAACTGAGAACATTGGCCATGAAAATTCCTGGTCTTACAAGGAAAAGACTAAACGCCTGCACGACACCCATTTGAAAGGAAATTTTTTTTCAAGCTGGCGACCGTGTACTGTTATACAACGCTCATTTACATCTTTTCCCAGGAAAATTAAAATCTCGATGGACAGGTCCGTACATAGTTGAATCAGTTTTTGACTATGGGACAGTTGAGATCTCAAATTCAAATGGCCAAAAGTTCAAAGTAAATGGACATCGATTAAAGCCATATATCGATGGACCATTTGAAGAAGTTCTGGAGGTATTGACCCTCCAACTCCCTGAATAGGAAATCAAGGAAACAAGGTCTAACCAAGACCTTCACAAAACTAGGCCTTGTAAACAGTAAAATAAAATAAAAAATAAAAATTCCATCAAGCTAAAAACACGGGGGCGTGCTTCCAAAAGCACTGCCCCGTGCCAAAAATCGCGGACCGGAATCTTCGCTGCAAAAATCTCAGTCAGACTGGTTTGTAACAGAATTTTCAGAACAAAAACACGGGCCGTGCTTCCAAAAACATGGGGCCGTGCTTAGGTTACTAGTTGGCTATAAAAGGCACCTTGTGTCATTGCATTCATTGCACCAACCAAAACCAAACCAATAGTCTCTGAAAATTCAACATGCCAACTGAGATGAGTGAAGCAATCCCCGTTTCCTGACACCCGAGAAACGATGCCCGCCATGTTTCCAAAACCGAGCTTCTCTTGAAACTTCAAGAACTCGTTAAAGAGCTCGCCGAAATGAATCTCCTTGCTGAGATGCGCCTCGTTCAACTCACCGAATCAGTGGAAAATATGAAAATGGAACTCCGAGACATCAACGAACAACTCAGTTTCAAGTTCTCGGTTTCACGTACTTTCCACCACCAGGACCATTCAGAGGAGGAGAACCTTTTGGGGAAATCTAGGAAACTTAATTTTCTATTTGTATGTGTAAACAAGTGCATTACGCACAATGTGCTAGGATTTCGGGCTTAACCCGAATATTTTCTTATTTTTAGGAAAACCGTGCTTATCCCGTATTTGTCTTAGGACCTTTTAATTTTAATTAAAAATAATTTTTAGATGACCAAACTCCTAAATTATCATACAAAACGTCATTCTAATAATTCCAGCTCTCGCATCTTGCTGAAAATTACAAGAAAATTACTCGTGACAAAAAGCACGGGCCGTGCTTCCTTAAGCACAAGGCCGTGGTCACCCTAGAATCTTCAACATGATACGCGCTGACTCCGTACAATTCTCTGACTCAGAAAAATTTATTCCCCTAGCAGTATGGGGTTGTGCTTTTGTAAGCATGTAGTCGTGTTCAACTTTCCAGTCTCTAAATAATGCATACATAAACTCACTATTCTATTCACACCAAACACAACATTACTGAAATGGAAAGCAAGGAGGTTGAATGGAGGACAGTGAGGAAAGGCAAGCGACATGAATCCTCCTTATACCTTGAGGAGGAGGTCATGAGGCTACAATGCATCATGAGAGATCAAGTTGAAAGCAACATTCAAACCAAAGCTCGCATAGTCGAGTTAATTAACAAAGTCGAACTTTATAGGTTAGAAAACTTCCATGTTGTGGATGGCCACCACAAAGATGTGGCTTCCAAGCTCAACTTTCTCAACCGAGAAATCGTTAAGCTCGAAAAAAATCTTGTCGAGCTCTTGGAAGCCAAGCGAGCACCACCACACATTCAAGACTTGTTCAGGAATGGTGGCCATTGAAGTCCAGACTTTCTTTCGCGTAGAAGTTGCTCCCCCTAGTGTTATTTTTGGAATCTAGGATTGTTGTTGTACTTTTTATTTCTACTATGTTTAAGTGTACCTTTATGTTTAATGTTTTAATGAAATTAGGACTTTTAGTTACTATCGTAAACTAACCAGCAAATAAAACCAGTTAAAAACGAACCAACTCGACAAATAAACAAAAATCAAAAGAAATACTGTCTGCACCATGCAGCACGATACCGTGCTTCCAAAAGCACGGCGCCGTGCTTTTTACTCCAGAACAGTTACTATTTTAAAACATAAAAAAAACTTTTCCCAAAGATCAACCCTAACACCCACTTCGTTTCTGGACGATAAACCACCGAACAAACCAAATTTCACTAATTCCTTCATCAATCCTTCAATTTCGAACCAAAGGTATGTTAATTTAACAATTGTGTTGTTCAAATTCATCATTCTAGGTCTAGTTTAACCCTAAAATCTCGCGAATTGACCAAATCGGGTCTAAACCCGAAAACAATATGGGTTATTATACTAGTATAGGATGAATGGATTGTTGAAAGATTGATTGTTAATGTTTAATTGAAAGAAACAATTCGGGTTTTGGATCTAGATGAATATCCAACAAACTAATAAAACCTGATTGTAATAACCGGTTGAAAACGAGGGTTCAAATCTAAGTAGGGAAGAAATTAGTATTAAAAACACGAGCCGTGCCCAAAACAACACGAATCATGGTCAACCAAAAGTCAAAATCAAAAGACACTGAGCAGTAGCAACAGCACGACACCGTGCTTCTGAAAGCGCCGCCGTGCTTTGCTCTCTGTTCCAGCAAATTGAAAATTTTTGATGACATTTGGCTAATTTGGGTATAAATTGTAGATGGCTGAGTATGGAGAAGATATTCATGCATTTCTAGTCTTCACCGGGCGTGATGCAAGAAACAGAAGGGCCCAAGCAAGATTAACTTATCTTAACCGAAGACATCCAGAAGCCAACTTCTATGCATGGGAAGACACTCTGAGACACGTCAACCAATGGAACCGTTACGAGAACATTGTGAGAGGACCATGGAGACGGGTTTTGGGTCAAAGGGGAGAAGAGGTAACGGAACTAACGAAAGAGTTTTTAGCTTCTTTCCAAATTAAGGCCAAGAAGCCGGACATTAGGGATGAGGACGCCATTGAATTTAGATGTGGGGGTGAATGGTATACAACTTCTTTCACTCAACTCGGAATCGATCTGGGCATTTACACAGAAGCAGAAACGGACCAAGAAATTTGGTTCAGGGCTGGAACAACTTTTGCAGATGAAGACGAGGATGACGATGATGAGGCTGGAAACACACGTTTAGAGGCATGGGAACAACTAAGCTACGGAACTGATAACTACAATGCAAGTATTTCAGAGAGTACTGCACTATGTGACCCACTGATGAGATACATTCACCGTTTGCTCAGTCACAGTGTCACTGCCAGAGGTCAAAGCGAGGGGGTTGTGAATTTAAGAGATATTTGGGCACTTTACTGCATGAAGAATGATGTCCCGTGCAACATCACGTATTTACTCTGCAAGCTATTCACAACAAATGCAAACGCCAGAGGAAACACACCGATCTTTGGCGGGCCATGGATCTACAACCTCTATGAAGCTTATCATGTGAATACCGAAGGGACCCGAAGCCCATATCTGATAGCCCTAAGCCTTGACTATTGTGAAAGCATGCAGATGATTCAGCGAATAGGACAGAACCCCGATATGTGGAGATTTTGTGACAGGTATAACCAGGTTTGGGATCCAGAAGACCCTACAGAGATGATGCTCCAGGATGTGCCCGAAAGACGAGAATCACCACCCAGACAGTACCGCCGCACCTACCATCAGCGAAGAGGCCCATCTTCATCAGGGGCCGGACCCAGCTCGTCACACGACAACCGATACTCTTTCGAGGGTATATATGGACTCATTGATTAATTCTCAGCTAACACTACCGCCTCATTTAATAGGATTACAGAGCAGATGGCTGTCTCAGATGCAAAGCGAGCAGCCGAGTATGAAGAAACGAGGCGAGATTGATCGATTGGGCTATCGCATGGACATGCAGTGGGACCATTTGACCCGGACACGGGTAACTGATGACTGGAGGCACTGGTAGGTAGGGAATGGGCACGGGCATGGGTTGGTAGTATTTTATGACATTATTATTATGTGTATTTTAAACGGTTTACTTTCTGTCGTACTTGTTTGTTTGTTTAATGGTTGGTTTGAATAATTTTATGGTCGTGGGTGCCAAAGACATTATGGCAGGAACGAATTTAGCCCGATAGGGCAAGAGATGGATGATTCCATACCCAATTTTCAGCAGTTTATGATTGGTTTTTTGTGGTTGTTTACAGTTTTATATTATACAAGTACACAAACAGGAAAACGGATGATAAATAGGGAACGCTCTGTCGAAATTTCGTTAACCAATAGGGAAATAACTCTCCATTTTAACCCACAATACTGAATTAGAATTTTTATCTTTTCGTGAATCTTTTCACATTAAGGATAATATGAGATTCAAGTGTGGGGAGGGAAATTAGTTGACCAATTGTTTGTTCAAATAATTATAAAAATTCTCTAAATCAACAAATATTTTTGTAGCAAAACAAAGATTATTTTAAAACCTAAAGAGAAATCCAAGAAATTTTTTTCTCAAATAACCAATAATTACTAAAGAAAAGTGAAAAAGTAAAAAGAAGTTTTGTAATATTGAGAATAAATTAATGCAAAATATGGCGTTAATACCCAATTCCTCCGTTACTGTGAGATAAACCTCATGCCATATAAATATTTTTGGGAAGCTTTGAGTGAGTCATATGTTTCGTGTGATTTAGAACTTGTCACAATTATTCATTTCAAGACCGCACGAAGCGTTGTATAAGGAAGAAGGTAATGTTGTCACAATTTCATCAAACCATTACCAAATTACAAAACCCAAAAATCTTAACCAAAAACCCTATCATTTTATCCATCTCACCGGTAAAATACAACACTGGTCTTTTACCGGCAGACCCTAAAGAACTGGAAATGCATTCTTTCGATTTCAATTTCCTTTGCTGCATACACTTCACAAAACCTAGGTTGCCTCCAGAACTTAGGGAGAGAATCTTTCTCTTTAGCAATAAGGTGAGGAAAAAGTGGCGCTAAGAAAAACAAAGGCCACCATTTTGTGGAATTTCCAAAAATGCAATGAAGATAAGAGCAAAAAGATACGAACGATGCTTAGGTTGCGGAAACTGGTCCCACAAAGGAAGATGTAGAGAACATCAAACTCAGTCTTAGCATGAATATACCGAACTAATGAGGATGGGGGCTATTAGGCTCAAAGCCGAACGATCCATCACAAAATACCAAAAACCCAACTCACACAAAACCAACCCGTATTACCTTCTGATTTATGCAACCCTTCACAAAGGTGGATATTTGAACTTGTTACAAGCTTATTTATCACAGGTTGCATTATGACTAAGAGTGTTCACATACATACATCACAGGTATGATCAGATATAAAACCGAGTGTGAATGAACATTGTGAGAACATGACGTTTTTCATAAACGGAAGCTCATAAAAACAAAAGTTCCTTTTTATTTATCAGCAATACAAATTAAGATTGGTTATTTTGTTTCCATTTTCTTGGAGCTCACTTAAGGGATGGTTATTATCCAAGCTTGCTGTTTTTAGAGAATATTTATAAATAGATTGCTTCAGGAAGAGCAATGTTCAAGTGTGGGGATGTTTGATGTACATAAAAATATACATCTTTTCGGCATCAAATAATCTCTAAAAAATGAAATTTCTATTAAATAACATAGCATAAAAGGCTACTTATCATAATAAAATGTAACTTCATGTGAAACGAAGCCCCAAATGAAGAAACAAACGAAAAGATGAAGAAAAAAAGAAGAAAACACAAGAAAAACAAAGAAACACGCCCCAATGCTTCTGAACACCAGAAAAGACAAAAATCTACAAGAAAAGACAAAATCTGGAAACAAAAAAACACGGGGCCGTGCCTCTCAACCACGGGGCCATGGATATCTACCAGTAAAGACAAAATGAATTTTGCACATGTCATTATAAAACACGGGGGCGTGCCCAAGTAACCACAGGGTCGTGCTTCACACTCCAGATTGCCTATAAATAGTGGCTCATGTTGCACTCATTTGGTGGGCCTTGAAGAGAGTACTATCCGGTTTTCTCTAATAAAAACACACACTAACACTCACATAGAAGATTTAGTGAAGAGTTTGAAGGCTTGGAGGTCATCACCATCAACCATCATCATCATCCATCATCATCACCATTAGGAAGGGAGATTCATCTACATTTGGTTAGATTGCTCCAAGTTTAATCATGTATTTGTTATCATCAATCATCTTAATGTTTATCATCATGCTCATTATGAGCTAAACTCCTTTTACCATCTAAAATCTATGAAGAATCTTTATTTTACTTTATAATTATACAAAACATGTGGTGTAGTCTAGTAAAGTACATGGTTATATAACAATTATCTTTTGATGAGAAATGTTTCACCATCTTAAATCACTAATTCAAAGTTGGTGGTTGTCAATTTTATTGGCAATCGTTCATGATCGATTCATGTTCATGAAAGGTAGATATACTTTGATACATTATCGAAACTAGGATCCTTATATTGTACTTAGAAATGATGAGATATAAGTTATGATGTATTTCTCTAAGTCTTGGTAATCCGAAAATGGCTTTGCTTAGGATATCATGCTAGTAAAAGAAATCATATGCTAACAGAATGTGTAATTATAACCTACATAAATCAACCAAGGGGAGGTTGTGTGACTAAACTAAAACCACCTGAAGTTGTTAGAATTGGTATTTGAGAAATCGGAGTCAATCCTAATCTTTCTACTTTACGAAACTACTTGCCAACTTAAATTGACATCATTGAGGTGGCATGACATTAGGAAAGGGTTGACTTTAAAATGCGCACGTTACCTCCTTAGTGCCAAAGATGCTCACTTAAGGTTTAAGGAGCTATCTATCTATCATATATTTCTACGACAAGTATACCACATGTTTGAATATTAATTATCAATGCTAAAATGGAGTGGATTCTTGATCTTAGATGGTAGCCTTCACATAATTGAACTACTCGTTGAGAATCTCTCGTCTTGGTCACCTATATATTATTTATATTTATTTATAGTTTATATAAAAGTTCAAAAATTAACCCCAAAATGATTAAAACCTCCGATTGAAGTAAAACAACGATTTATTATTAGCAATATTTGTGTCCACGGATCAATACTTGGTTCTTTTCGATACTATTATAAATATACGATAGTTACACCTGCCTATTTTGTGTGTGCTTAGTCTTTGTAGAAATCACTTTTATAAATTTAAAACACGATCTTGTGCAAAAATTTAAATCATCCCATCTATCATATTTTATACCCCACGCACGCACGCATCATTCTGACTGTGAAGAAGCTGCAAAAGACAAGTTATGAGCTTCCGAACAATCGAAAACCTAGTTTAAAGTTTTTGGAACCGTTCGGGTGTCCTTGTACTATGTTGAAAAGAGATGTGGGAAAATTCAATGAAAAAGCTATTTAAGGATATTTCTTGGGCTGTGCCTCACCTAAGAAACGGTTCTTCAACTTCACTTCGGGTTGTGTTGAAGATTGGTATCATGTGGATTGTCAAAAATACACAACACCTCTTGCTGGCAAGGGTCCTGATTGGATGTTTGACTATGAGATTTTATTTAATTCGTTCGCTCCCATAGTTGATCAACCTGACGAAGACTTGGTGGGTGCTTATTTAGAAGATCAATTGTTTTCCTCACCTAGATCTTCAACTTCTAATTATGATGATGTTAAACAAGATGATCTTCCTGATACGTCTGATGTTATTTCTATTTCATCGGATGATGGTCATTTTGTTGATTCATCTTCAGTTCCATTTCCTAAAACTCATGAGATTGGAGAATCATCTCACGATGCTGAAGAGAATCTTACTAATTTAAATGATAACGTTGTTGTGCCTGAGAATCATCCATATCACTTTCAAGTTTCATTAATTCACTAAGATCATCAATTAATCCAAGAAATTCAAAAATTCCCAAATTGCAAATTATGAACAAGTTCTTGCTATATTCAACTTTAATACTAGCAATTCAATGATTTATGGTCATTTCATCAATCCTATTGATCAATAACTAACCAAAATCCATCCTAACATCAAACTCAAACATCAATTTCATTCATGATTATACCTAAATATCAAGTATTCCAACAATGCTTCTAATCAATCTTAACAATCAAAGTATTAACTTCAAAATGAATGTATGCATGTGTAAGTGGGTTCAATCCTTCCCCTTACTCACACACACATACACACGGCTCACATACACACACATCAAAATCCATAATTTCAAACCTACAAGCTCAATATCAACTCAATAACACCTAATCTAACCCTAGAAATCAACTTATAGTTATAACTTACTTGTATGCTTGAAGATCTAAGGATGAAAATTAGAATGTGATGGTTGTGGATGTGATGATCCTTCTTCCTAATCCTCTTCCTAGTTTTTAATCATCATTTTTCTTGATCAATCTTGAATGTGTGTGTGTGTTTGTGATTTGAAATTTTGAATGTGTGATGGTGATGTGTGTGTGTGTATCGTAATATAGAGAGGGAGGAGTAGAGTGTGTGAGTAAGGGATTGGAGTGTTAAGTGGATACTTGGATTAGTTTACAACTCAATAGTTTCTAGAAGCTTGCAATCATTGGATGAGTGAAATGGTGGAAGATCATTGGAGGGAAAAGAGGTGGAAAGAGTGAGTTGGCAAGGGGTGGCCGGGCCAAAGAGGGGGGGGGGGGTGAAGGGGTTGGGTTATAATATAACTAATTTGGTTAATCGCTTTAACATATTGCGAGTTTTAGATAATCAATCGGATCCCGTTGTTAATAATTTTTGTCAGACTTTGAACGGAATCAAATTCTTGACTATATAAACTATAAAAAATATTATTCTAAAAATAGTTTGTGTCGGGTCCTTTCTGGGTCCTGTAATGGCTTTCGCTTACTTATTTATCATATTTTAACATATATTTTAAATTTTTGGCCAATTAATCATATTAATGATTTATTTATTTTATGGCCCGCTGCCTGAGTTTATTCACATTATGCTCGTTACGTGTCAAAATTTGGACTTTTTGTTGACTTTGCAAGATATTGATTGAATCTTAATAAAGGAAGATTTTATTCTTAAAATGATATTATGATGCAAATCATGATTACATTAGTGATAATTTTTGTAGAGTGTTACACTAAGCAGTAGGCGTTCATGCTTCAACAGACTCCCCATCGGATATTGCTTAGACTAGGTTTTTCAAAACTTCGATCATTAAGTCATCTTCAATAATTCTCCCCCTCAAGTCAACGGTTTCAGAATCTCCAGGCATATTCGTTAAATCGCAACTCTTGCTATTTGAACTTCCAGAATTGACATTTAAAATCGTTGAATTTTCCGAACTTTCGGATTTAACTGATATGACATTGTTATCCGAACTTTCATAACATGACTCTTTATCAACACAAACTTGATCGGATGAATCCTTTTTCTTAATGATCCAATGATATAACTTTGATTTGGATCCTTTCACATAAAATTTCAACCTTTCAAACCTTTTCCCATCATCTTCAAATCAACCATCTCAACAACTTTTGGTTTCCACAAAACAATCTTAACTGTATCGTCTTTTCTTCTGAAAGTTTGCTTCGAAGAATCCTTTGGAATACAAGATTTGACGTTTGAGCTCGTATTTTTAGATTTTAAATTTTGAAATTTTGGGTTTTTCTATTTTAAGAACATCTTGGTTGCTTTTAGATGTAAGATCTGATTTTGGAATTTATACAAACTTAGGACTATTCTTATCTGTTTGTTTACGTTTGTCTTTTTGAAAAAAAAAATCCTTATTGAACTGATTTCGATATTGGATTTCTTTTTTGCTCTCAGATATCGTACCATGTATGTATTGAACCTTATTAACTTGCTCATGCTTATACCGCACACCATAATCATTGTTTCCATAAGCAACATTCCCAATTACCTCATCATTACCGATCGGTTTGGGAAGAGTATAGTCCAGGAAAAAAGATGCTTCTTTGTAATTGTTAAGCTTCAAATCAACTCTTTCAGTCTTGATTTTAATAGTTTGTAGTTCTTTTCTAAGTGCAGCATTTTCGTCAATGCATCTGTTTATGGCTTTCTCATTTTGATCAATCTTTTCCCAAAGTGCCTTTTCGCTTTTTTGAAGTTTATCATAAGCTTCCTTAACACATTCAAGCTCATTTTGTAAAGTTTTGGTGTGAGATTTTAACTTTTTGTACCCCACATATTTTTCTAAACATTCTTTATAAAGTAGTTCACATTTTTCACAAGGTTTAGCTTCCTCCGCTTTATCATCAACTTTACTATTCTTTCGGAAAGACCTTTCATGATCCGTTATCTTCTCGATGAACTGAGAGATATTGTACGTGTTGGGCTTTGATTGTATTGACATAATGAATATACCCCAAACTTTAGGTGAAGTGTCAATTGGTGTATGAGCCAACCTATCAACGTATTCGAACTCACGTCTCTCAAATCCGATATGTTTCATTTCGCTCACTAGCTTGCAATATATTTTGATTAAGAGATCAAACGATTCTCCATTCATCATCTCAAAATCAAGAAATTCTTTCTTCAAAACTTGCCTTTTGTTTCTTCTCAATGCATCTTCAGCATTAAACAAACTCAAAACTTTTAGTTTGAAAATTTTTCAAAATTTTGGTGTTCCTAGCGTATAGGTTTCCAGCGTATAAGTTTTTAGGGCGTATAAGTATTTGGGCGTATAAGTCCAACTAGCCACTTATACTTCATATAACTCCTTAGGTCCGTATAAGTCCAACAAGCTAAAAAGGTTTTAACGTTTTTCGACGTTTGACCTATCAAACAAGCTCGAAATCACACGAAATTTTCCAAAAGTGTTCCCAATATCAAAACAAACATTTTACTGTAATCGGATTTAATTTTGGAACATGCCAATTTTTCTCGTTTTTAACGAATTTTGACATTTAAGCGAGTAAGATAACTCGAAATCCAATGAAACTTTCCGGACTTGATTTATAAATTAAAACAAACAATCCCTGAGATTTTGGACATGATTTGACTTGGAAGAATCTGGATCAAACTTTTAACGAATTGAGAAATAGATCGATTTTTGACGTGAAATGAGTAGTTCTTGTATTTTCTTCCGATATCGAGCACCAAATCTCTGATACCACACGTAGGAACGTGTTTGTTTCGTGAATAAAACGTTAATCGATATCTAGAATCAACGTGAAGGTGCGGAATCTCTAAACATGATCGAAAACAACAAGATTACTCATTATATTCTCTCGATTTCTCACATATCCCAATAGTGGTAAATTACCATCTGATTTGACAATTATAGAACAATTACAAGTTGGACTCCAAGCTCTAACTAAATATGAAAATATTACAAGTATTTATACAAGAATGCCTATGGCTGTATAAGTTGTTACAATGTATAAGACTTATACGTCGTATTAGTCTTAATACGTTGTCAATACTTATACGCCCTTAACATCAAGATCTAACAAATCAGCTCGTTTAAACCATACAAGACCTAAGCGATAGACATTTCATGTAACAAATTAGCTTGTTTAAACCATACAAGACCTAAGCGATAGACATTTCATGTACTTACAGACTCCCCCTTGAATATTGCTTGCTCTTGGTGTCTAAGTAGTAGACGTTCATGCTTCAACAGGTAATGCCATCGTCAAGGTTGAGTAAGTTCTTGTCTCAATTTTCAAAGTTTTCTTTTCATCATTTGAATAAGATTTAAATGGTTTATTAGTATAGCTTGTAGTTGGATCACCAAGCATTGGAAGATTATACATAATATCCAAAATACAAGTAAAGTCGGGATGAATAAATCTCAAATGCGCATGAAACCTCGGTTCCCACTTTGAGGAATCACAAAATTTCATAATTCTCGGGAATTTGGAATGAGACCCGATCTTAGCATCCAAGTATAACATCTGTTGCATAAGAGCGTTTTGAGAAGCTAAAGCATAGAAATGAGCCATCTTTTAAAGTTTAGGGTGAAAAACTATTAAGATTTGAAATTTATGGGTTGAAACTGTCAAAATATTAAAGTTAAGGTAACGAATGGCAATACTTTATGAACGATTGAGACAGTATGGTTAACGAATGAGTCTGTATTGAGTAACAATTGTGTGACGAATTATGATATAACGAATGTTACTGTTCAAGCGGATGAACAATAACGAATGATGACACTAATAAACAATAATGTATGAAATGTATCATGAATGAGTTTTTAATGAACGAATGTGGTACTGTTCTAACGAATGGGTTGTTAAATCTGAATGACAACTGGCATAAATGGTTACAATTGTTTCACGAATGAGCATTTAAGAATGACGAATGAGCATTCATAATGTAACGAATGTGCCTTTAAATCCTCAAATCTTCATCTAGTTTCCAGATACAAACCAAAACCAAACTAAATCCAGACCACACTATAACATGTATATCTCGTCCAAAACTTAACCAAAATCCACAAATAATCACTCCAAACACTCAGCTACTCAATCCGAACACATTCAAACCAATCCAAACCTCAAATTCATTCCAAAACTCAATCAATTTTGACCAAAATAAGTCAGAATCATCATCTGTTCCTGCCAATACAATTAACCTTCAGTTCACTCGAATTATGTAAAACTAATACAAATAAACTTCCACATATGATCTAAACACCATTACGAACAATCCGAACATAAAATTGATATCAATTATCATATTTCTAGTAATTAGTTGATCAATTTTCAAGTCCGCACAGTCTAAACTTAACTTCAATACAATTAACAATCAATTACTACATTAGTTGATACGTATATTCTTCCGAATCGTAAATCAATCAGACACAAGCTCTGATACGACTTGAGAAACCAGTGCACGATTGATTACGATATCTATACGATTATAGATCTAGTCCTTAGAAATGATTTACGATTAGTATTATATCACTGTGCACTGTGTTGAGAGATCAGTTGGACAGCATAGCAGTACACGAACAATTAATAATAAGAACTTATAATTTACTCAATACATTATAGGTATTTATAGGTGATGAACTTATTCGTTATACAAGCCATAACAAATGAGCCTCATTCGCTATCATGCATTAACACCTATACTTTATCTTAATGAATAAGCACATTCGTAGTCCTCATTCGTTAACATGCCTAACGGATGGACACGAATAAACATGCCTGAACACATTTTTATTAGCTTCTATAACGAATGTGTGATACATTAGCTAATGTACTTTATACAATTAACAAATACCCCCTATACTTTAAAAAAGACCAATTACATTAAACAAAGACCGAGACACACAAAACGTGTACCAACAACTTCTTTCTTTATGTCTTTGTTTTTAGGGGGAGAACATTTGAAAACGAAAAAATATTGTAATATTCAGTTTGAATGGATAAAATCCAAAAAACATTTAAAAATTTCTCCTCGAAATGAGTTTTTTGATGCAAAATGAAAAATGATATTACATTGATTATTAATATTCTATATCCAGTAAGAAATAGGCGAAAAATACTGTGTGCTTAATTGTGTTAGTTCATTGGTAGGTCTTAAACAAACAAGTAAGGAAGAGTATCTAATATAAAAATGAAATTTTCCAAATTGAAAGAGGTGTTAGTCTCTAGCAAAGTCTTAGTGATAAAGGCAGAAATATAATAGCATGTCATACTCAAGCATTAAGTCAATTTGATCACCAAATATTGTTACAAATTAAATGTTTTATGCTTCTAGTAATTGGTTAACACTTCAATGATGTATGGTTTTATGGCCTTAAATCATGTATTAAGGGGATGCTTCGAAGTTCCAGACTCCATTGAGTCATTATGCGGTTTCTCATCTGGGTATTCATTTCGGTGAATATTATTATGCTGAAAAGGCGACTTGCAGTTTATCTGCCAATATAAGTCATTAAACTTGATCACAAATGTACTTTATTGTACAAATTCGTTAATGACTTGATCAAACCATGCTGTAGGACATACATTGTCCCCTTGCTCGTGTCTTATTACCATTAAGAAACGGACCACAAGGGACACAATGTGTGTTACCCATACAGATAAAATCGTACATACTATTCCATGGGAAAGAAACTCGGAGTATTGCTTGATAACAGGGGTATATCTTGTAGTGGAGATTATTTTCTTGTTAGCTATTGTAAAAAATTTAAGTCAAAATATTTTGATTTGCTGATTCTAAGGTTTCAGTCAAGTTGGCATGACATAGTAAAAATCAAAAATAAGCCTGAATCGAGATTAGAGGCTGATAGTTTCTGATATTTTGTGCCCCAATTGAAACCTAAAGCATATCACCGACTGACTTAAACACTAGTCATGATAAAGCCGAAATAATAAACTGTGGTGGAGGAAATTTTTGGTCAATAAGATTCCATGCTCGAACTCACAAAAATATGTACTGCTTTCGTTGTTTAGTTTTAGTTTTATTTTGGTTTGAATATATGAAAAATATCAAAACGATTTTTGGTGTGGTTTGATATAAACTTAGGAAAATCCAAAAATATTTAATATTTCTGTTTTATTTTAGATTACCGAGTTATGCGAATTGGAAATTTGAAAAAAAAAATGATATTTTACCCACATATTTAAGTTAAAAAGGTTAATTTACAAGTTTTTTAAAGTACTTTTAAAAGTAATATTTGTGGAAAATGGAATCAAAAAGTTGGTTTTGATGGTAACTTTTAATGAGTTTTAAATGCTAAAACTCCATTCGTTAAAGTTAATTCACCTTCATTACTACCGTGTGAAGAATGAGGGTTCATTCGTTAGATACATTTAACAAATGTGTTACATTCGTTATCTCATCACATTCGCTTCCGCTCAAAACTAACGAATGAATGCTTATTCTTTAAACTATTAAGAAATGAAGAACGACTGAAGGGTTATTCGTTAAAATCGTAACGAATGAACGCTCATTCGTTAATTAACTTGAACGAATAAGATATTCATTTGTCTTGGGAAACGAATCAATTTGTACGGAGTACTTGAACCCTAAAGGAAGAATGGTGGTACTTCATTAGCCACTTTTAGGCTCGAAACCACACACCCTTAACAAAGCTCTCGCAAATTTTTCCTATATCATTTTGTGTTCACTATTTGATTGTTTGATCATCTTTTTGTGATTGACATGTATAGACGAGTGTCTGGATTCTTTTAACTGGTTTTGATCCAGTTTTGATAGATTTTGACGCATAAACCCTTAAAGACTAAGAATGAATCAGTTGGACCTAAAAACTTGAATCTAAAATCAAATTAAATATTATTAGGTGGTCATCGATGTTGTATCGATGATATCGAAACAAAATTTAATCTAAATGGTTAAGTTTTGAAAGATATCAGAATTTAAATTGATCAGTTTGACTTTCGTTGTTCATATCAATTTTGATTGTGACTTATGTAGTTAAACAAGGTCCTTCGTTGATGAACATTCATTACTAATTTCTTGTCGTTTGTTTATCCTATGATGAATGAGTCTCATTCACCCGTATTGGTTAACGAATGACCTCATTCGTTTATTCTCTAACGAATGAGTTTCTTTCTTGATTAACGAATGTAATTGTATTAATGAATGAGTCTACTCGTTATATATGCATAAAGAAGGTGCCTAGTCTTTATAAGGTATTAACGAATGTGCTTATTTTTTTAATGATCATTAACGAATGAGATGTGTTTTTATTCGGTATTCCTTAATGTATAACGAATGAGCGCATATTTGCCATTTTAAGTTATATTTCAAGTATAATGCATTCGTTTTTGCAGAAATGGCTGAAATTCCACAGGTTCATGTTTCCGAGGGTGAACAAGAACATCATTCTATTCAAGAACCTCTGTTTGTACAAGCACAATAGATTGAATTGCTTGTTAATAATCCCGAAGTTCAACAAGCAGAAGAGCATGCTGCAAATTTGTTAGTTTCATATAAGAAGCACAAGATCTGTCGTTCTTAGAAGAGGATTCCTTTGGAAATGCTATGTTTGGAGGGGTTATCGTCTTTTTAAGAAGATCACGGATTTTTTTTTGCTATATGTACTGATCTTCCTTTGCATTATAGCATAATCAGGCCATTCTGGGAGACTTTAAAGTATGTGTATGGCGAGAATCATATCGTGGCTGAAATACAAGAGAAGAAGATAACCGTTGATATTGATGTGATATGCAAGAGTATTGCGTTTCAATGACACGATGGATGATCAGTGTGAATTTAAAGGGATGTTCAGGAGGTTAAGGTATAAGGGAGACTTGAGTAAATCTATGTACAACAAGGCGAACTTGTGTGAACAGTATAAGTACTAGTTACAAATACCTATCCATTTCCTTGGTGGATGAAAAGATGATATGATGAATGCAAGGTTATGATACAATAAGCTTTTGTTGCTTTGATATTGAACAATCCATTCAACTTTTCGAAGATGGTGTTTTATCATCTGAAAGAGAACTGCACGACACAAAAGAACAAGTTTTTAATGCATCCTCGCTTCCTGCAGATGATCATTAATCACTTGGAGTCGAACCTTGTCAAAGACCCGGCGATTAGAGCTGATTGTATTAGTTAGATCATATGAATGATGACAGGATATGGAGGATAAAAGTATACCATGGATAGGCAGACCAAATAAAGCCAAGGTTTAAAAGGTTTATTGGGCATTTGGCACATAAAGATTATATTACTCCATCTAATGATCGTAGGATCCATGACGACTCGAATTCTGAACGTGAATGTGGTTATGGTAAGGCTGATGGTGGTCCAGGTGGTGATGACAGTACTTCGGTTGCAGCACGTAAACGTAAAGCAAAAGGAAAGGCTATAGCAGTTGACAAGCCTGAGAAGAAGATTACCCAGAGAGGTTCTGGGGTTGAAATACAGGAGCCACAACCACATATTCCAAGGGTTGTGATGACTACTGCTATTCATGTTGTATCTATTTCATCGACACTGGCAGGTACTAACAATCCAAGTACACCGGTGGTTACACTTACGACTACTACTTCGATCAATTTTAACTCCAATGCCTTCTCCTCAACAAGATCTGGTTATAACAAGTCCAACAATACTTGCACGCCCAATACGGAGGCCAGACTTTTCTTTTATGACATTTAATCATCTTGCCGGCCCTATGTAGCTGATTCATCTGAATTTCTATAACTTGTGGGTCCAGCGTCAGATGTTCCAGCTGATGAATTTGATCCACATGCAAGAGAATCAGATGGCTACTGATAGACAGTTTCAGGAACATATGAGGGCAGATAAGAGGCAAATGACGAGGCATTTTGAAGTTTGTTTAAAGAGAGTACCGGGAATTGAAAGCTCTGGTTACTACTTAGGGGGGGGGGGGAGGTTAAACAAGTAAGATGAGATTATACTTCAATTGACGTGTATAGATGATATGCTAAAGAGATTGAAGAATGATGATGATAAAGATCCCGAGGCTAGTGGATTTGATCAGCAACCAGATGGTGGTGCCTCATCATCTGGTAATGTTGCAGCTGAAGGGGATTCGGGTAAGTAGTTGGTGGTGTAATATGATTCAACTGATGTGCAGCCCGTGAACATTTTTAAATTAAATATGGTGTTATTTGTGGATGAAAGAGGGATTGTAATGAGTATAGTGGATGCAGACGAGATAGAAGAAAGCGAGTTTTTTGACCACTCGTTGACTAAAGAACTTATCCCTTTACTTCTTAATTTAAAGAAGGAGGTGGTCAATGAGTTGGAGAAACAGGTTGATGTGGAGGTAGAGTATACAGAAGAGGTTAAATTTGATAAAGGTGTTCCTTCTGGGAACACATACTTTAATTATGATGATGTTGATATATATGGAGGACGTGGCTTATGAGGAAAACCCAGATTTTTATACACAAACTAACTTTGATGAAGGATTCCATCTTTTACTACTGAACATTATGAAGCAAAAGAAGAACGTTTGAGAAAATAAAAGGAGAAATAAAAAGGTAAAGCTAAAGTAACTGAACCTGAGAAGACACAAGCTTCTGATGATTTATTTAAATAAAATACTGACAGGATGAACAAGATGATCTAGGCTCTGCAATACGCTAAAAACTAATGTTATCGGCAATCAAAGGCTCGTGAATCTGCGTATCAAGTGACGAAGTTTGTTGCGGTGAAGACAGTCAAAGGTGAAATTGACTTGTGGATGTACGAACCGGATCTTAAGGCGTGTATCGTGAAGTAGGAGCACGGTATTTAGTACTTTACACACATTATTGATGTGCTTTCCATGCCGCGATACGTTCTTACATTGGCACGTAAACTGTTTATGAATCGTGGTGATAATCAGTTGATGGATTGGTTTTATCGTCACCTGATACACGAAGTAAGGTATGAGTTCAACTTCTTTAAACCACAGGTACCAACAAGAAAATATATTATTGAGACAGACCCACGTACTGGTTGGAGAAAGCTAGTGCTTAACCTAAAGTTGCCACGCACATTAAAGAAATTCCCTTTAAAGACGTTCCCAAAAAGTCTTTATAAGAGATTTAATCATTGGTATTACAATTACAAGATCGGCGGTGCTCTAATTGTATTGGGTATGGGTTTGAAGGCAGAGTTAGGTGGAGTTATTGATCCGATGTGGCTAGTCAATATATCCGAGTCTGATAATGAAGTGTTATATAAGAATTGGATCAGATGGGCGCATGTGAAAGAAAATGAGCAAGCTATGTGATTCCAAAGGGCTGTTCGTGCATGTTATGCGTTTGGGATTCATAGTTGTGCCGGCTGGAAGACTAGCAGGTTCAAGTTTTGAAGACAACAAAGAGCTCGAGACGTGGAAGAGTTTGTTAATGCATCTTTTTGCGTCTCGATCTTTGTTTAACGTATTTTGTTATTAGATAATGTATAGGGGTATTTTGGTAAATGTAAGTCTTATTCGTTAGTGTTATAATAACGAACGAGACACCGCGTGTTTTGTATTCATTCATTAAGGATCTTTAACGAATGAGGTTAATGTATAGAGTTCATTCGTTAGGGGATGCTAATGAATGAACTTAAGTTATTAATAGCGAATGTGTGCTCATTCGTTAGGATGTGTCTAACGAATGAGATCTTCGTCTATATATTCTCTGTAACTTTGTGAAGTAATTAGCTAATTGTATTTTTTTATCATTCTAGATTTCGTTACTCTGTCCAAATTTCCTCTCAAAACACATAGCAACACATACCAATGTAATTCAACCTAAACGTATTCATATCAACAGACTAGATTATAAAGTATAATTAGAATCATGCTTTGTCAAGTGTGTCACAAGTTGGGTGGGTATAAAATCAATCAATTAATCACACCCAGTAAAAATCTCATTAATAACACAGCTATTGGCAAAGTCTGTGGAGGGTGAGATGTAGGCAAATGGTACCTCTATCCTAATGAATAGAAAGAGTGCTTCGAGAGAGACCCTCTGCTTGAAAACTATACATACATACATACATACATACATACAAACACACACACACACACACATATATATATATATACACATATATACTCACACACACATGTGTGTGTGTGTATATATATAGGTAAATAGATAAAAGAATAGGTAATAATAATACTAGCTGTTATATCACTAATTTAAAAATACACTATTAATTTAAAAAGATTACAATAATATATCATTTATCATTGAAACTATATATTTCTCTTAGAAAGAACTTCCTAACAAACATATTTAGCGAAAAACTATATGGATGGGTATGAATTGTAATTTGCTAGACTTTCACCTTTCTAGAAAAAGAGGATATGGTCGATAACGGAAATTCTTAGAGGCGTACAACCAAAGTTAACGGCTTTTGAAGTTGGTATAGTTATTGTCTAGAAAAGAAATGTGTAATAGGATATAGGAGCTTCTCTCTTGGTATGATTGTCTTGTGTAATTCTGATTTAGGGGGTATTTGGGATTTCTTATTTTACCTCCTTATAACTTTTCATTAAGTTAATAAGTTATAATATTTTAACTCATGAAACTTTTTCTATCATAATATAAGCAATCCCAAAAACCTTATTACTTTTTAAAAAATTAATAAGATATAAGTTGATGAAAATAAACAATCCCAAACACCCCCTTAATTATTCATTTATTTATCTACCTACTTAATTTTTATATATTTGTTTCTCATACTTCCCTTAATCTTTTTCTATTTTGTAATCTGTGTGTTTTAGTTGTTATAGTATATGATTTAAGATTATTATATTTTTAAACATTATCACTACTGGTATTTATCTATCGATTATTATGACTATTATTATTGTTACTAATATTACTACTTACTGTATTTTCAATTTTTTCCTATGTTTGCAAGTCTTTTATTAAACATCATGTTTCTTTCATACGATTTCATAAATTTGATTTTTGTAGCTGAGGGTCTTTTATTATGCAACATCTTTATCTATTGGGATAGATGCAACAACCCAGCTACCACCGCATCATAATATTGTCCGTTTTGGTCGGAACGTACCATCATCGCCTCACGGATTTGTTTTTGGTTGCCAAGCGGTCACCCATCCTCATACTTCTCCCACCTGAGCACGCTTAACTGTGGAATTCTCCTCTCATCCACTACCATTAAGCGCTCAAAACGCGTAATGATGTGGAAGGTATCCACCTCCTTATAAAGAAGGCTTAGTTCTCATTCCCAACCGATGTAGGATGTCACAATCCACCCCCTTAGGGGTCCAGCGTCCTCGCTGGCACCACCGGTCCGGCCCTGGCTTTGATACCACTTGTAACAACCCAGCTACCACCGCACCATAATATTGTCCGCTTTGGCCGGAACCTTGTAACAACCCAGCTACCACTGCACCATAATATTGTCCGCTTGGGCCGGGACGTACCACTATCGCCTCACGGATTTGTTTTTGGTTGCCCAGGTGGTCACCCATTCTCATACTTCTCCCACCTGAGCAAGCTTAATTGTGGAATTCTTCTCTCATCCACTACCATTAAGCGCCCAAAACGCGTTATGATGGGGAAGTTATCCACCTCCTTATAAAAAAGGCTTAGTTCTCCTTCCCAACCGATGTGGGATGTCACAATCCACCCCCCCTTAGCTGTGAAATTCTCCTCTTATCCACTACCATTAAACGTCCAAAACGCATTATGATGAGGAATGTATCCACCTCCTTATAAAGAAAGCTTAATTCTCCTTTCCAACCGATACTTCAACGTCTTTTTTTATGTGTGGTAATTCGTTTTAAAATATTTTATTCTTTTAAAGTAACAAAAGGAAAATAAGTACATGTTTTCTTGAATATTATGGAATATAATATTAATTGAACATTGATATCTTTGATTTTTCTTACTTCTGTTGACATTTATGGTGATCTTCTAAAATGAAGTTACGTATGGTCGTATTTGGTTTGCTTTCAAAACGAAACTTGTCTTTGTTTCGTAAAACATATTGTTTTTTTCAAAACATTTATTTCCTACATTTCAAGGAACTTAACTTGGCTACAAAGGAGCTTTAGACCCTCATGGGAATACAAGTCTTGAAAAAGTTCCTTAACTTGGCTACAAAGGAGCTTTAGACCCTCAAGGAAATACAAGTCTTGAAAAAGTTGGTAATACAGGTCTAATTCCTTACACGTATTTATTTATTTATTTATTTATTTTTTAGTGACAAAACTTTTACACTAACCATCATTTAACGTACATGTATAACCCTATCAACGCAAATTTAATCACTTTATAACTGTATCAAAGTGGAAATGACTTATACGTATTTATTACTCCCGTTTAATTTAAATCAATTTTGATATAACTGCAGACGAATTGGTCCCAGAAATTTATTTAAAATTCATACATCGATAAACTTAAATGTAGAACAAAAAATATTAACCATCATTGTTAACATAGTTAAAAGAAAATAAAGGAATAATCTAAACTAGGTTTAATAACACCTATAGTGAAAGTAAAAAAAGATGAGGATGTGGATGCGGATGCGATCTTCAGATTCCGTCCAAAAGCTTGATTTTCATGCAACACATAAAATGTGAGATTGATTTAAATTAATACAATGCATTTGTTATAGGGCTGACAATTTATATACGAGACACGGATACCGACACGTACCTATACGTCTTTAACATGTAAGGCCAACATGATTCGTGTACTAAGCAGGTAGACATGAAGTTACCTGTTAATTTTCGGGTGTAAACAACTAAAATACATGTTTACCTGTTTAGTCCATGGTTAGATTTTTATAATTATATATATATGGAAAGTATATGCCAGAAACCCTCTCCAGTTGAAAAAACCTTGGAAACTCAAGTATGTGGTTGTGATGTTGCCATGTGTTCACTTGATATATTTAATAGTTGTTTAACCCGAAGGGTAGTCTTTTCACCTTCTTCAATCCTTTTTCGCAGTTTTCCTTATTATATAATTTCTCATCATGTCAAATCATCACTTTATTTCTTCAATCCTTTCTTCCGATCTTCTCTCCTTATATTCATATTTTCACTCTCTTTTGCCAGTTTTAGATTTATTCAATTATGCCTTCCAAAGTTAAGCGAGTTTTAGATTTTCAGGGTTTTCTTCGTCAAAGAAACAACATCAAATAACACCATACGTTTATTCTGATAGTCAATCTTCAAGCGTTGATCTTTCCGTGTCTGCTGATGTTGTTCCATGTGTTGAACCTGTTAATTCTATACTTGATCTTTCTTTGTCTGTTGATGTTTTTCCAGTTGTTCAACCTGTTAATCATACATCTCAGTCGTCCTCTTATTTGGATGCTTCTCATGTGTCTCATCTCAGCCGTCCCCTTACATCTGAGGTTAAAACCGTTTCTCCTTCGGGCACTGTATAGTTAACAATAGAAAATGATATTCCTCATGTTGGTAAAGATTTTAGTTTTTGCGTGTTATGTGACGGTGACCACCCATATCCAAGTTTGATGGGCGAGGAATGCTTGTTGTGGTAATGGGCTCGACAAGTCCAGTTCGTTAAAACCAATGGGGTGATTACAGTCCTGATGTATCACCATAATTTTTTTTACTTTCTTATGTTGTTTCTTTTACTTTAGGATTCTATTTGGTATTTGTAGTTGTAATGTTGAACTCTTTTTTTAGTAATGTAATCTAGATCTGTTGTTGGTTTTATTTTTATTTACTGTATCCCCCTTTATGTTTGTCATACGTTCATTACAGTAGCATATGTGTGTTTGTTGTTGAACGAATTGGACTTGAAATTAACATATGTTATTTTTACGGTAGCATATGTTTATTGTATCTTAACATCTTTTATTATAGTATGCTCTTAACTTATGTATGTTGTTGAAATTAACATATCTTCTTTTATGGTAGCATATGTTCATTATATGTTAACATATGTTATAGTAGCATATGTACTTAACTGCGTTTGACCATTGGACTTAACAACCATATTTATTTTCTTAATTAAACATTAAGCTATTCTTCCTTCCTTCTTCTACATAATCAAAGAAACGTAATTTAAACATTCAACCTACACTAAGCTTACAACATAATTAGATATTAAACAACTTATTTTCTTCCCCAATTGTAGTAGTCCCATGACTCGTCAGAATCACTAACATAGTAAAAGGTGTCGGGTTCAGACTCGTAACCATTTGGTTCTGTTTTTGTAGGTGGAGGAGAGTGGATTGGTGGTTCGTATTCCGCCCCGGGATCTGATTCGTACCCTTCTACCCAATCAGGTACTTGTTGTGTGGGTCGAAGAGTAGGAGGAGGAGGTGGAGGTTGGTCGTCTTCATGTGGGTTCCCGTGTACTTTTGGGTGATTGTTAATCCCACCATTCGGTTCAACTTGGACAATTCCAGTTTCTACTGGCTGGTTAGCTGGGTCAACCACATTGTTTGCAGGATTTAGTGCAAAAAACCTTTTGTTTTCAATAACATCCTCTAGAGGTGTACTTGGGCTTGGATACATTTTTGTATATATTTTTTTTGTTTGTGTTATAGTAAAATGTATTACTTGAAATCTGAATGGGATGTTGGTGTGAGTTTGAGATGACACCTATTATTTATTTGTACAAACACTTTGAGTGAAGTCCTCCTTTGTACCCCATTTATTTTAATTTATTTTATTGCTGTTGGAATATCTTTTTTATATTTGCTTGTCCTTTGTTGTCTTTTCATAGTTCACTAGATTGTCATTTCATACTTCCCCCCCTATATTATGTTTACTTCTTCTATTGTAAATACAATTTTAAGACTCACATTAATGTTATCTACCTTCCTTCACCCATTTTTCTTTTATTGTGATGGATGTTCCAACCGGCTAAAGTGACGATATCACATTAACTACTCCTAGCAGACAAGTTTTTAACATACCTTTTGATCAGTCTACTTCAAATACTTTCCTGAAACACTTAATTAGTCCCACCAGTCAAGGTAGTATTCATTAACTCATTTTAATGTTATAAGTCTAGTTTTTATTATTCTAATCCATTTGTTTATAAATGGTTTTCTTTTAAGGGTTCCATTTGTTTTAATGCTTTTATAACTTAAAATCCTTTCTTTTTGAAGCATTATTTTTCCATTTGTCTACTATATTTATATAATTTTTTTTAGAGAATGCCTTTAACAACCAAACATCCTTAGGCCAAACAGATGTGGTATCTCCTGTTTTCATAGAACCAACAACTCTTCAAGAAGAGGATGCTTATTATGTTTATTATTCTCCTAATGGGTCGAAGTTTTGGTGTCCAAAGACTGATAACAATTTAAAACCTTTTGAAGGCACTATTTTTAAATCATGGGAAGATGTTGTTACTATGTATTATAAGTATGCTGCAGAATCTGGTTTTTTGGTCCGCAAAGGGCAGACTAAGAAATAGAAAGGATTCGTTACACACAAGTATTTGAGGTGTAATAAGTACGGTACCCCCCAAAGCAAACGTTCCTTTGATTCCATGTCTGAACCGTCAATGTATGTTTGGCAAAAGACATTTACCGTAACTGATTGCAAGGCTCACGCAGGTGTTTCATTTTGTCGTGAAACATGTAACTTTATTTTATCTAAGTTTGTAGAAGATCACAATCATTATCTTGTTGACACTATTAACCGTGACTTGACTAAGATATCTAGAAAGCTTTCATTCTCAACCAAAAAAATTATCCACCAGATGAGTTTAAATAGAATTGGTCCTACTGTTGCTCATCGTTTACTTGTCTCAATAAAGGGTGGTTATCATAACGTTAGAGGTACACCTATTGATTTCAAGAACTTTTATAATGGAATGAGGATTTTCATAGGTGATAGGGATTCACAGTTAGTTATTGACCGGTTGAAAGATCGTTATGAGTGTTGCCCCGAATTCTTTTTTGATTTTACAATTGAAAATGGCAAGTTAAGATCTATCTTTTGGGCTGTTGAGATATCCAAATTGAATTATAAAGCTTTTGGTCACGTTTTGGCTTTTGATGCCACCTATCAGACTAATAGGTCAGTCATTTGATTTCACGTTTCGTTTTTTCACTTATCTTATGTACCTTAATCATTAAAACATATGTTTTAAGTGTTAACAAATTTTACTTTTCCAGGTATAAAATGATATTTGTTCCCTTTACTGGAGTAGATCACCACAAAAAATGTGTTACTTTTGGAGCTGCCTTGATCAGTAGTGAGACTATTGACTATTACCAATGGTTGATTCAATCATTTCTTAATTGTTATGGCCAACAGCCCAAGCTAGTTTTAAGTGATCAGGATCCTTCTATGTGGCAAACAATAGTTCAGGTATTTTCTGAGTCACGTCATACGCTTTGCATGTGGCACACAATGAAGAAATTTCCGGCCAAGGTTATTATCTTCAATTTGAGCGTTGACTTTTTTTGTTGATATCTGTGTTTTGTCTTTTTGATATGTTTTTGTTTCTTTTTTACATTAGGTATCTGATGATGTTATTCAGAATACTAACGTTCGTTCGAGAATACATCGTTTGGTTTGGAATATGTTTATCATCCCTGATACATTTGAGTCCAGATGACACTATCTTATTGAGAAGTTTGGTTTACAAGACAACGAGTGGTTGACTGATATGTTTGAGATCTATGATCGTTGGGTTCTTGCTTATTTTTGAGAGATCCTTTTTTGTTGTTTGATGAAGACTACATCTCGTGTGAAAGCTCTAATGCAACATTTAAAGTCAACTCAACTAGCGCTAACACTCTTGTCCAATTTATGCTGTCTTTGGAGTCTAGACTATACAGTCAACGTTACTCTCAAAGAAGTTGTGAGTACAAGACTTCATCTGTTTCATTTAAAAGTACTACTGGTGAGAAAATAGAGAAACATGCATTTGAGTTGTACACTCAAACCATATTTAATGAAGTTAGAAAGGAGATAATGAAATGGAAGTATTGTTGTTATGTTACAAATACTGAATCTGTTGATGCTCATGTTTTATATTTCGTGACACACTTGGACAAAAGAAAGAACATAACCAACGTTTTCTAGTACGTTAAGGATCAAGTTTGGTCACTTTAACATAATTTTTGTTGTTAACATATGTTATACGTTTACCTCAAAACATATGTTATAAGTGAAGTCTACGTTAACATATGTTATAATCATACATTTTATTTTTATCCTACAGGTTAACTTTGATCCTGCTAACAACTCGGCCTCTTGTTCTTGTATGGGATTCACTCGTATTGGTTTTTTATGCCGCCATGTGTTTTGTGTTATAGGTTAAAAAAGTTGACAAGATCCCCTTGAAGTATGTAAGTGATAGGTGGAAACGGGATGTTCTACCTAGAAGTGTTTTCTCACTTTCAAATCGTTTTAGTGTGGATTCCAATCCTCAAAGTGTTTTACGTTTTGAGGTTTTGGAGATGGTAAGTCAGTGTGTTGGCATGTTGAGGGTTGACTTTGAAGGTCTAAACTCTTTAGCTATGAAGATAAAAGAATTAAAATCTTTCTTCTTTGAAAAAAGTTTAAGAAATGCGGATGCCGTAGATGACAACGAATCTGTTTTTGAAGAAATTATTGGCAATGTCAACGAAGGTGATGATTTTATTGAGAATCCAGATGTTGTTCGGACAAAAGGATGTGGCAAGGTTCGTCGAGTGATGGGTGAGTCGGAGAAAATTGTCGAGAAGGCAGGTAAAGTCGCAAGGTTATGTCGTACTTGTGGTGAGTATGTTCATCATGATTCTCGTAATTATCCTTTAATCCCAAGAACAAGAAGAAAACGTCTTGGCAGAGCCAGAAACCAGTGACAATGTTTAGGTAGTTCATGGTGGGGTTAATAAATAAATTTCTTAGGAAGGCATGTTAGGTTTTGATTCTTATTTTGTTATAATTTTTAGCATGCTCTTTCTTAATTACTACATAGGGATCATATATGACATTGCAAGTTTGTTTAATGGTTATTTTATTTTATTTTTTTTTGTTTTTTTCAACTTCCTTTTTTGTTACGTTTTCTTTTTTAATAAATTTATTTCTCTAACCTTTGGGACTTAACTACCATTTGACCTTTGGACTTACATTTACCACCATATTTATTAACACATCAAATCTTCATCTAACCTCCTTCATCTTTTCATCATATAAAGGAGATGGAGATACTTGAACTCATGTTTTCTACAATATCCCCTTTTCCAATATTTATCATGTCTGCACCTCGACGTAGATTAGTTCCTCTTTCTAAGATTAAAATAGAGTCGTCTTCCAGAATTTACTTTAAACCTGTGATCAAAAGAGAGAACCTACCTTCCTACAAAATTCACCCAAATTTCGTTGAACCTAAAGTTGAAGAGTTTAAGTACAAAACCCCGAAGGTTGAGAGGCCCAAAGTTGAGCAAAGTTGCATAAGAAATTCAAGTCCCTGCGGTCAACATCATGATGACGAATGGATGTTTTAATATGATTTTGACAATCTCCTCCCTAACATCACCACTCTGTTTCCATACCCGACACCGTCTTTTGACTTCTGTCACTGTTGCAAACATTTCTACTTTGTTCGTTAGTTCGTGACACCCTCAGTTTAGATGGTTGAAACTATCTAACTTTATGTACTCTATGTTGGGCATTTTTAGTTTTTTTAAATGTATTACGTGGTCCGTAATGAATTTCCCAATGTATGTTTACTATGTTGTACTTTTTGTTCATTCTCCTATGTTTAGATTGTATCTTGTTTTTTAATTGTAGTACTATTATTGGGGAATGTGTCAAGGCCCCATCAATTAATTGATCTATCTACTTTTCCCTCATACCATATTCTCTTGCATTTACTTTCTTTTTTTATTATAACATTTTTATTCTCCACCCACTGAGTTTGAGTTGTTGTTAAATACCCATCCAAAAAGCACATTCCAAAAAACACATTCTATACGGCTGCCATCAAAAAGCACATTCCAAAACTCAGACTCGACAATATGTATGTTTGCTACTGCCATAAGGTTGCCACCTTACGTACGTCTTGGACCGATTTGAATCCTGTTTGAAGTTTTTATTCATGTCCTCATTTGGTATACTATGTCTTTTGTCTGCATAATTATGTAAAACACACTATATTTGTATTTTTTTATTTTTTGTTTTTGTTTTTTTAAACTGCAGGAAAACAAGTGGGTTATTTTGTTTGACTAGATCAGCCTATGTGTGACCGTTCAAAGCAAATCATCCCTGGGTTGTTGAATCAAAAAACAAGTTTGAAGATGATGTCAAAGTTTTGCGACGTCAAACACGCAAAAGGGACATTCTTATTGTTGTTTTAACTTTATTTTTGTTGTTTTTGTTTCTCTTATTTTTAGCTTAGTTTTAGTTTGGTTGGGATACTTACATAGTTTACTCTTTCAAAAGAACTTTACTATAATGACTAGTCTGTTCCCTCGTTAACTGATGTTATGTTAAAGTTAAGTTTCCTGGTGAACGTGCATCGTACATGCGTATTGTTGTCTTGTTATCTTATCCTAGTTTAGTAGGTTATCTTTACTTGATATGTCTTATCCTACGTAGGAGAGCTGTTTACATAGTACTTTTGTATATTCACGAGGTAAATGTGACCCTACAAGGAATACCAACTTGAAAATAATATTATCTAACTTCCAAAAGTACAAGATAGTAAAATATGCTTTAAAAATATACTTTTTTTTAACATTAGGTGTTGTTTTTTTAACATTTATATACGAAGACATGTAATAAGAAAGAATCTCGTAATACTAAAAAGTCTTTTCCTTTTTTTTAGGTTATTTTGGAATTATATTTTTTAGATATTTTTTTTGAAATGTAAGCTGTTAGTATACATTCATCTTTATTTAAAATTTAATGAAACTACACTTTAATTTAACTTACTATAAAAAGGGATCCCATATAAATACACCTTTAACTTAACAACTACTTACTACAACTTTCGTTGGAAGTCCTATTACTTTTAGATGATTTTTTTTTGTTTTAAACTCGAGCATGCCACGTTAGGTAGAAAGATTTAACATATGTTATGTAACAATGAAAATATTTTGTAACATGGATAACATATGTTATGTTCTAATTAAAAACATATGTTACGTTGGATAACATATGTTTTATTATATCTAAAAACATATGTTAACATAGATATCACACAATACAATGGGTTTCCCATATATTATGTAAAAATACTTAACATATTGTATATATAAAGTCTTTTTCACGATCAAAGTGTATCCAATCAAACTAGTTTTTTCAATATCACATATTTTTAGGTAAGATTTTCTGTTATCATTTTGGTGACACCTCTATTTGGCATAACCTATGAGTTCATTTTCTCTTGATAAATAAAAATATCGTTTGGTCAACCTACCATACCTTTTGGTTATTCATCACGTGTTCAACTAACTACTTTTGTACCACTTATCGTGTTTAATAAAGTAAGTTTATCCCCCCCCCCACATTTGTATGACTGTTTGTTTCCTGTTCCACGTGTTCAACCAACTACAGTACCCCTACCCAAGTGTCACATCTAGTATTTTTGTACTGTACGCTACAGGGAGCCACCTAATATCTATTTCCAAAGGCACTTTTTATCCACAATTTACATATTAAACCATAAGATAAAAACATAAGGGGCCCACAGTTACTACCTATCATAGTCTCCACCGTCATATACTAAAACACAAAATACACCACAAAAACAGACGTCACATCCGTAACGTCTTTGCCCCAACCATTTACCCCACTTAAATCATGTTCAGAGACCATAGTACCCTACCCCACACTTAATTAAAGTTTTACAAAAAAAATGTACAAGTTTAATCAAAAGCATACTGAAGTCATGAGATCTTTTCACTTACCTCCTGCCTCCATCCAAACTTATTTCTTCAGAGTGTTTAAGTCAGACAAAAGAATTTTTGATAATAATTTTTTCCTTAAACTTTTAAGCTAACTTTTTTTCTTCATGCATTGTCTGGCAAACCCAGCTTCAAATTTTTCTCCCTCTCCCATGAAAGTCTCCATATGCCTCATCAACATCACTCCACCTTCTGTCGTGTGGTTTGTGATTGTCCACTTTACTTGAATTCTTTCAATCTTACTCCCCTTTATCTCCTGACTTTTTGGATGATTCAATGACTCCAAATATCTCACAAACATGTCCTTCTAGAAAACCGTTAATAAATTAGTTAACATATTTACAATTTTTTGTTTAATTTTAACTAAATTAATTATCATCTTTTTTTTAATTAACTAGATTCTTACCAGTTTGTACGTGGTGTCTTTTATTTCGAACACATCATTGTCCCGTATTGTTGCCAACGGAAACATATTTGGGAAATGGTCAATTGTGAAAATTGACGGCTTCTTAAGATTGAACACCACCACAAAATACTCATCGTGTTCCATGACTGGGAAATAGACCAAGTCTATGTTTTTAAAACTACATATACTCAGGTCTGACCTCATTGAAATGTACATGTTTTGGGCGAACTTTGCTTCTCTCACATTCTTGTCCGATTCCACTGTTCCTATCAACCCCTCATCCAGTTTTCATATCAGTAAGTATTGTTTAGAATTATAAAATTAACAAATATGGAATAAATACCTTAAAACAATTACACACTTACCATCACCTCTATGTTTAGGAAGTATCTTCTCGGTGTTTTTTGTGTATGGAAAGTTATGTTCTCATTCAATACTGCCGACCACAAGTTTAAAACCTTCTTGTCTATCCTCTGCTCGTAGTTCAAACTCGTAATCACCTCCACAATCGCTTTCAGCCCGTGACTCGTTGAGAATATTATTTTACTGCATGTTAATACCTTTTTTTGGTACTTATGTTTTTTCAACTTATAATTAAAAACCACATTTTAATACTGCACTTACTTCGACGATAGGCCACTAATTTTCTATCCCCATTTTCTGTAATTCATTAACATTGGAGTTAGTAAAACGGACACCACAATAACCCGCTCATTATTTTGTAGTAACTTACCTATTTGTTTCTTCACTATTTCCGTCCTCAACCATCACGTAGTCTCATATTCTATCTTCCAAACTCGTTGTCTTGCTTTCAATATCCAACGCCCCACTCATTGTTGACATTTTTTCAGCTTTCCCTCCAACTCCCACTACCTTCAATTTCGTCTTCTTTTTCTCCATTTAAGAAATAACTCCGCTCGGATCTATTCCCCTTTTCATCGGCTCAACTACATATAGCACACATTTGTCAACAATATATAAAGTATGTTTTCCTTAAAAAATAACTTATGAAAATGATTTTTTTTAAGTTTTTTTTATAACTGTTTTTTTAATACCTCTCCTTTGATCATCTTTGACTGGTTGATGTGATGAGCTTCTTACATCAACATTTTTCTTTCTCGGTGTGGCTATCAGACATATACAATACCAAAATGAGGTTGTTTATACACTTTTCATTTTCCTATTGACAGTAAAAAGACATTTGAAACATATGCACTTTGTTTTTAATACCTTTTGTTTGTTCCTCTATTACTTTGTTTTTCGGCGACGATGTTTGTACATCCACAATTTTTTTGTCTTTTTTGGTGTGTCTACGAGAATTGAAAGAAATAGTTACTATCAGAGTTTACATTTATTCATTACTACAATATATTTTTGAATACCTGTCGTGTCATCCTCTTTTTCTTTTTGAGCTGAATAATTCCCGGATCATTAGTTTTCTTGGTCTTTTTTGGTGTTGCTGCAACACATAAAGAACATATCATATATGTTGGTAATATCTTTTTAATTTACACTTTTTACGAAATCAGTAAGTAATAAATAATTCTAATTTATTATCAACTTGTGAAACCCCTAGACTGAAAGACGGTGCACTGGTTTCAAAATCTTCATTATCTACAACATCCAAATACATATAACTTGAAACTGTAAATGTAACCAACAACTATTTACGTTTTGGTCTTACCTACTGTCTTTGGTTTAATGACATCTTCCCTTTTTGTTCTTCCTTCGTTACCTCGTTGTGGGTCTTCGGTTTCATCCTCCGGCAACCTATCATCATCATCCCTAGTACTCTCATCTTGTGTTGCTTTATCATCCCCATTGGCATCCAAATCTTCCACTTCCATTTTGTCCACATCATTTTTTCCACCTGTCACAAATTTTTCATACATAGGACACATCATGTTCTCCTACACATGTATTTGCGACCTTAAATTTTTTATGATTTAATACAAATGACTACTTACTTTCATCTTCTGATTTCTCAAAGCTATTCATCTCGTCTATGTTTTCGTCTTCACTCAAACCAATTTCTTCGTCTTCTTTTTCAACGTGTACATCATCTTTGCTCTTTGTGTCTTCCAATTCTGCTAACATTTTTTTTCAATTTGTTTATTGTTTTGTTTTCACGAACCACCGCCACTGACATTATCCTCGTCTTGGTCATTGTCTAAGCTTACTTCTGTTGCGTCTCCTAGATTTTCCTCTTCTTGGACATCTGTTTCCACCCCATAATACTCTTTTTATCATTCAAATGTTTTCAAAAACAATATTAATATTGATTTATAAGCGAATAAATTATTTTTGTAATATCTTACCTTCACAATTTAGGTCATCAAAAACATTATTAAATAACTTACCAGTAACATCTTCGTCACCATTTGTTCCTTCAACTACCTTTATCATTAATGCACTTCTGTAATGGCTACAAAGTTCTTCAAACTCCTCCGACTGCATGTTCTTTTTTACTAGTTTTCTTAACATTTTATCCATTTGTTTCTTTGCACTCTCAAACTCTTCAAGATATTCTTTTGCTTCATTCACCTTAGCCTTTGTTACAAGAAAAACATAATACAAA
>NW_027500948.1:0-93352 GCF_021521415.1 Bidens hawaiensis
GCAGGTAAACAGGCAACAAGGTGCGCCGTAACCCCATTTTGGATAGCAAACTCAATCCTACTAAAAACAAAGTTTTTGTTTCTTAGGATCTGAAGAATTTACTATGCACAACCCGTTGAACCCTGTTTAGAAAGTCCACGGCCTCCGGGGCTAAGAAACCAAATGTGTCAAAGGTAAAGAGATAACACGTGTTGATTATCTAAACAAGCTTCCTAGTGTTTAATAATTTAGAAGGATAAATTAATGAAAAGGTTTAAAATAATTTGTTGAGGATAAGGCATAAAGGTGTAAGAAACCAGTTTTTAGGCCCAAAACCCAAATAAACTTTTACATGAGCGATGAGTCTATTTCCTTAAGTAAAGTGACTAAAATGTATTTTTAACATACTTGGGTCGATTGGGTCGCACAAGGTCGGCTCGCTAGCCCAACAATTAGCCAATTTAGGCCTAAAGCCCAACAGCCTATGACCCTGTGTTTTAGTGACTTAGTAATACTCGTGTTAAGATAATCAACGTGCTCATAAGCTGATATATATCCGACGAATTATCAATTTTTGTTTCAATTTTTAGACATAAATGAACATGACTTGTGTGCTTTAGTAATATTTAGTGTTTACTTAGGCTAAGATTAAATTTGGTAACAAGGAAATGGCACTTATCGACCATAAATAACTATTTACACGTAATATTGACACGTGATATTTACTTTTACTGTTAAGACATCTAGCTGATAAGAAACTTAATGTCGTTTCTGAAAGTGCGTAAACCTCTAAACAAAGTGTGCCATTATAGTTTATTTCACTGTAAAACGACTTTGATAGTAGAAGTTGGGTTGATGTATTGCTTGACACAGGTCTAACTGGGTCCTTGATTCCGATCTTATCATTAGACCAACAACTCGTGAAAGTTAGAGTTGATATTTCGTGGATGAAGATGAATTGGCAAGGGATGGTGTCATGGTGTGGAGAATGATTAAGTCATCATTTAGCAGTGTTAGTGATATAGCGTAGTTAATCGAAGAACACACGAAGAAGAATAAAAATCCTAGAAATATGAGCTTATTAGATTAGACATATTTACACAAAATTGAATTACGGTTATTGATCACGACTAAAAGATGTAACAAATTGAACTAGGAATTACAAGAAACAAAGATTGATTGAGCGAGAAAATAATAGCTTTTTGAGAGCTTGAGAGTTATTTTAAGTTTTAACCCCCATTTGAACAAACTAACAAACAAATAGTTTTGTTTTTGACACTTTTCACCCTTAACCTTTCTAAGTTGTAACTAAACAACCTAAAGTTCTAAATCACCTCACAAACAACTTTCAAGCTATTCCCAGATTACCCTAATTTTAACTAACCTTAACTTTTGTTAATTGACTTTGCTCACCCATTGACCATGACCACATATAAGTTATCTAACAAGTTGCTTTGATAGAACTTTTCATTTTTCAACTCTGGCCGTATGCCATTCGAGAATCAGTCATGCATCAAACTTGTCAACATGCTTACATAAACATGTCTAGTAACACAAGGCTTTATACGAATCTTTTTGTTAATGGCCAACGAATCCTTCAAATGGGTTACTAACTAAATTCATCACATCGGGATACACTAGTCTTTTGATCAAGGGAACTCTCACTTAACGCCAACGCCCATGAACACTCGCCCGAAGGCACAACAGTGCGGTGAAATAAAACTCGTTCAGTTCAAAGATACAACTAGTGAAACCACATACTTGCCTAGTCTCTACATCACCATAATGCCTTTGAAACTAAATGTAGGGAGCAGGAATTAAATATGGATCACGTGAAACACCAAGTCTCTCCATTACCACTCTACCGCTAGCTCATTAGCGGCTTTATACGAACTAACTATAAAAACTTATAATATTATTATACATAAGATAAATATTGAATGTTGGTGCCACTAATCTTCTTATACGTTATTTTGAGTATTTAAGCAATTCATTTGCAATCCAAATCATAAGCCATGAATGTGGTGTGATGGTTAATGTTGTATTTCTTATGCCTTATGGACATCCCAGATTTAAATCCCGTTTGCTGTTTATGTCGATATATAAATTCTGTATTTGTTTCTCTATGTTTTTCTTTTTTTTTTCTTTTGGCTTTTAATATGTAACCTTTTGTTTTCATAATCCCGGTATTGTAACTAACATAACCTAAACTGAACCGAACTCGTGTCGGACACCCCACAAGTAGCTTGAGGCCTCCACTATATTTGGGCCCCCATTTTTTCAAAAAAAAAAAATTAATTATATATTACTTATGTATATTTGTTTTGAACGCATGTATGCGCCTTTTATTAAATAATTAATTATATTCGTTTATCTAGGGTTAAGCAAGCAAATAAGAGATAGTGTGGCCGAGTCTTCAATTCAGGAACTGAACAGACAAATGGGGCTTCAATATATTATGGTTCTTCAATCGTTGGCTTGCTGCTCGCTACTTCACTCGCTTCAATCGCTGGCCGTTCTTCTATTCGATTGCTCGCTCTTCATATCGCATTTTCTATTCAAGTATTTGGTCACAATTCAATCGTTGGTCGTTCTTCAATCAATTACCACCCTACCAGGTTAGTAACTTAGTACTCTGCTTCATCTTTTATTGCTTTAATTGTTTTGTGGATTGAATTATATTTTAGTCTTTAGGTAATAAGTAGTGGTTACTTGTATTATATTCTTCATTTGATTGATAATTGATTTAGGATTAATCATTTTAAGTTTTAACAATGTCAAATCAAATTCGAAAGTATGAATTTGGTAGTTAAGTTTTAACAATTTAGGATTCCCGTAACTGTTGCTTCAGCCGAACGTAGCTTTTCGAAGTTATAAATACTTAAGAATTACTTAAGATCTACGATGTCGCAAGAAAAATTAAATGGTTTAGTTATTTTGTCAATTGAGAATGATTTTTTTAAGAACTTGATTATGAATATTTGATTAAACAATTTGCATCAAGTAAAGCAAGAAAAGTAAGTTTTGTGTAAGTTTATTTATACACAAAATAAATACTAATAATAATAATAATAAAACCAAAAAAAAAAAATTAACTCCGCCAACTATAAGCTTTTTAGTTTATTATTGCTGGTCCCAAGCCCGGGGGGTGAAGGAGGAGGGTTTATATTAAATCATTTTGAAAAAGGCCTCAACAATTTGGTAAGCTTTAGGTCTTTAAAACCGTTGAGCCGACCCTGCCCACAACTCTCAGATTTCACCGAACGAATAAACGCTGTTTTAATTATATCGTAACCAAGACTGACGAAATTTCACGTCAAATCGCCATCGAAACGCTCAAGTTTTACGGACCCCTAATAAACTTCATTTTAATATGTTGTTTTAGTGTATTATAAGCTATATGTTTAAAGTTGGAGCTTGATACCACAAAGCCCTTATTAGGCCACGTGGCGGGTAGCAGCTCGTGCCACGTCATCCGATATATTTTTTTTGCATTATATATGTAATTTATTTTGTTTTATTTTCGATACCTTAACGAACGTAATCGAAACCGACTTAATTCGCGTTGATTCCCAACCGTAATGTATAAGACCAAATAAGCGTTGCTTTAAATACGCTATTTATTTGTATTATTAATTATACGAGTATAATGAGTGTTCACTAATTTAAATTTTTGGTTTAATGTTGGTACTCTAGTGAAGGTAACTGATATCAGCCGAGTTCGTGTGGCTTTGATCGTAAGCTATATTTTTTTTATTTTTGCGTTAATGAGTGTGAGTGTCGCTAATGCAATGAACTTAGACCATACCAAACGAATGGACTTTAGTACACCGCCACAACGACAAGTACAAACCTAGTTATAATCTAATATATATAAAAAGAAGTTTGGTGCCGCTAGCATTCCATTGGGCCAAGTGGTGGTCCGGCATTGGGTAATGTAACATCTCTAAAGTTTTAATACTAATTTTGTCAAATTAGGAAGTTTAGGGACCAATTAGTCATTTAGCTAAAGATATGTGGAATCGACACATGTCCTATGACTCATCACCATGAAAAAGACACATGTCACGTGGTGGCAACATGGAAGGACACATGTCAACATGTAACCACATGTATCCTCACAAAGTGACATGTGGCTATGACTAATCAATTATAATGCCACATGTCAACATCAAATAGCACGACTCATCATCAAGAATGACACATGTCGCATGGTGGTGATTGGCGGTTTGACCGAGGATGGCTATAAATGGTAAAAATGGGCTCCTTATTGCGGCATCCAAAAACACAAACCACTTTCACTTTCTCGTAGTTCGTGTCATCGAGTTGGAGTCCTGACGCCACTCTAGATTTTCGACGTTTCATACCCCAACACCCTACGTATAGTTGAAGTACTCCTCGTTTGTCCTTAAGCGTTATACCCATTTTAAGGTAAGAGTTATGTTTAAGATATTATATTTCATTGCTTAGATCCTAGTCGAGGGTATAGCCTAAACGTTGAAAAGTTTATAGATATATTTAAGCTTTTTATATATATAAAGACTTACAAAAATAAACGTTTCTTTATTATTAAGAAACATAAAGTTTTACACGTAAATGTTATTGTTAATTGACTTTCTTCTAAATGAAGAAACATTAATTTATTTATATAAAAGATATTTATAAATAATTAAACAAGAAAAGCATGACGGGCATGTTGTAACCGGAAATGTGACAATACCGGTAGTCGAGTTTCTTGTCTAAGGAAAGTAATTCGTATAAATCTCAATCAACAGCGGGACCCGTTTACTTTTCTGGAGAGCTTGATGAGAGTATTCAAATCTATTAGGTCAAAGCATGCCACACCAAACGTTATGCAAACTAAAATAATCTTTTTGAATAAAAATGACTTTTATATCAAAATAAATGTTTTATCAAGGTTTACAACTACAAATTAGACTAAAGGTCTAAACCTAGATCACTTGATCTAGATATTCATACATAGATATTCTCGTAACTACAGGTTCGAGATAACATGCACAACATAAATCAGTAAAGACATTTTGATCATAACAAAGGTGAGTACATTGACTCTAAAACTAACGCGAAGGCGTTAAGCATTTTACATGTGATTTAAAAATCAAAACACGTGGCTTGAATGGTTTTTCAAAACATTTGATGCATCAAGGTAATCTAACGACATAGCATTCAGGCCATAAGTGCACGCATAGTTGGATCCAAGTTTATACACGTGTTACAGATGAAAGGCCGTAACATGGTTAGTAAAGAGACTCAGTTATAGGCATACGTAAAACTACGATCAATCTGAGTAAAAAGACTAGTGTGCTCCGTGGTTGTACACTCGGGTGAAACAGTCCAGCTTTTAGCTAACATATTATTTTAAACATTTTCAGGTAATTAGTAGCAAGTGATAAGGACAGTAGAGTAACAGGGAGACAGCTCATTGGAGATGTAGAAGGATCTGTGGACTCATTTTGTTGAACTCCTTATAAAACATGATTATGTTAAAATAAATGTTTTATATTATCAAGGGTATTTAAATCCCTGTTTATATAAAGAAATACTTTGTCAAAATAATTTTTCGTTGCAACAAAATAAACTCTGATATATTTTCAAAACCGATACCAACTATTGGTCATACGTCTAAGCCCATGTGGCCGGGTGTGACATACAACGTTTTTTTTTACTTACGGTATCGTAATGAACATAATAGAAACCGATTGAATTTGTGTCGACTCACCGCCACAAAACTCGAAACTTACAACACTCGGGTCTTACCAACTCACAGTCGCAACGCCCAAGACATGCAATGCTCGGTTTTACCAACGCCCCGAGTTTTACTGACCAATAAATGAGTTTTGATATTTTCTTTATTAATATGTTAGTCTTTTTATATGTGAATTTGATGAATTTATATTTTAGTTTTTAACGGTTGGGTTTTACCAACGTTTTTATAATGTAGCGAACTATTCATCGAATTCGCATCGACACGCCGTCGTAACTTTTGGATTTTTACCCGCCGGAGTTGTACCAACGTCCAGTTTCAACGCTTGGGTTATACCAACCATATAAATGTTGTTTTAAGTAATTTAATTTTTACATGTTAATCCTATTATTTGGTAAATATAGTTTTGGGTTTAATTATGGTACCAACTGAACCCACATTAGTGCACCGCTGCAATGCGACAGGTACATGAACAGATCAATCCTGTCCGGCGCAACGCGGCGGGTTGAACATAAGTTGTTATTAATAATAAAATAATGTTAAATTGAAAAACAAAACAAACAAACTTAGGGTGTGTTTGGGATTACTTATTTGAGAGAAAAAGAACATTTTGTTAAAAGGACTTATTAATTTATGATTTTTTTAAGAGAAGCTTTTAAAAAAAATGTTTGGATTAGCTTATGTGTTGGGGAAAACAAAATGACTAAAAAACACACTCTTTTTTAAAAGGAGTGTAATGAGTTTTGAGGGTTAGAGGGGTGTAATAGGTAAATCAAACCCATTAAGTCAATAAGTTACAAATTCCTAACTTTTCAAAACCTTTTTATTTTGCCTTCTCTATAAGTTAAAATCCATAAAGCTTATAATTTGCCTAACACCTTATACACCTATTAACTTTTTAAAAAATTTATAAGTTATAAGTTGATTAAAATAAGGAATCCCAAACACCCCCTTAGTCTTTTGAGTTTTGACTTTTTGACCCAAACACTCAAATTTGAATTCCTATTTATATAGTTACCGCACTCCCATTCATCCTCACCTTTCCCGCCCACTCATATCAATCATCCAAACTGATTTTGATTTCATGGCGAGACCCGAGTTAGTACTGAGGAAGATCGAACACGCGAACAAGCGAAAGTCAGTGTTTTACGAGAGGCGTAAACGCCTCCTTAACAAGGCGAACGAGCTTGCATTGTTATGCGATTCACAAATCCGCATTATCATTATTAACGAGAAGAATCGTGTCTTTCATTATTCAGCTGGTGTTTTCAAGTATCACTTTCTTTTTAGATTATTTCTTGATAATATTAAAAAATATTAATAATAATTTGGTTTCGATTTCTCATTTCTTGATTGGTTGCAGCATCGGTGACATCATCAGACGATTCCAAGACGCTCAATAAATCCCCCTGCCCTAATTCAAAACCGTGAACATGGAGTTCACATCGACCAAAATCACCCTCAAGAAAACGGGTATCTTTCTTTAAATAGTTTATTTTGTCTTTGATAATTTATTCATTATGTATTATGTATGTATGTTGTCATTAGTGAAAGTGATTGTTGCATAATGGAAAGAAAAATTAAAGATAAAAAAATAAGTTTTTGATGAACAGATTATGTATGTTGTCAGAGCGATCCTCCTTATTCTTCTTGACACAATTGCATTCTTCGATCTTGACATCAGTTGAACCACTCCCTGAATCACCACCAGAGTTGTCCCCCCCCCCCCCTCTATATTGCGAGGATACATCGGAAATTGTATTTATTCAACTTATCCAAACCATAGTTTTTGTAAACGTCTTCTTGACTCCCGTCTTTCCTTGTCCTTATTGTAAAAGTTTTAGCGTGCTTCATAGTAGCAAAATTAACAACGTTATAACGAACTCTCGAAAACCTCTTGATTGATTTAAGAAAGCCTAACATTATGAATGAATGAATCCCTAATTCACGAACTGATGAAGAAGATGATTGAACAAGAACAAGAATAGGAGAGAAGAGGGGTGATTGAATGTGTTTTGTTTGAACAAGAACAAGAAGATGAATTAATAACGTTCCGTTTACGTACCTATCTCTTGAACGAAGTTAGTAGGCTAGACTTTAAGACAACACTGACCAACGTTGCTTGTGGTGGTGGTGTAGGTTATCGGAGACCCGATTTACAGGTTGCCAGAGGTGGCATTGTAGTCGAGTGGGAAGAAGGCATAAGAGATGGTGGGAAAGAATAGAGATGAGAGTAAATAAAAAGAAGCCTTATAGGAAGGGCATTAGACATGTCTTTGTGTTCTAAACAATAATTGATAAAGGTGAAAGTTATGAGACACATTTTCCATGTTGTTTTTGCATGCCTAGCAATGAGTTGTAGTCTTTTATTATTATTTTTTTAATTAATTCCAAGTCTTTGTATTTTTTGCAATAATTGCCTTTTTTGTCTTTCTCTACGGAGGCTATATATAGTTCTCGTTCTTTTAAATGCCTTTAGAAAACGCTAAACATCATAGTAGTAATAGTTTTATTAGTGAAGAGTTCAATGAAACTTTACTAATCAAATAGCTCTTAAACTTGAAACGGGTGAAACAAGATGCATATAATACACCAAATTTAGTCTAAGAACACTTACAGAAATATTTCATAAGGGAAAAAAATCGATGTTCTAATTTGTAAATAAAAAATTGTATACAATTTATTTGGTAAATTTATTAAAACATACAAGGGTTTGAGGAAAACATATTTATTTGGGTTAAGAAACAAATAATAAACTTACTAGTTTGTAACTTGAAACTAGATAAACCACAAACCAAATTCACCCTTAATTAAAATGGGTTGAAACTGCCTAACAAATACTAGAAAAATAAAATAAAATCTTTTACCAATGATCCTGCAGCAACCATCTTTTATTATTTTTTTTTTGTGACAGTTTTTTTTTTTTTTTGGTTGTACGGAGGAGACAATTTTCGTTTTTTTGAAATGCCTTTAGAAAACGCTAAACATCATAGTAGTAATAACTTAAGTAGTTAAGAGCCCAATAAAACTTGCATGAATCAAATAGCTTATAAACTCAAGAGTTAAACAAGACGTATATAATACGCCTAATTTAATCGAAGGGCACTTAAAAGAAATACTCGACAACGAAAACATAATGGATGTTCTAATTTGTAAAAAAAATGTATACAACTTATTTGGCAAATTTGTAGAGGAAAACATATTTATTTGGGCTAAAAGGAAGTTTATTTTTAATAGTGTTTGGATCCTCCGCCAATACCTGGGTGAAACTTTCTGAGATGGGATGTCGACCGCCCATACTAATTTTGACTTTTCAGACCTAACTCATCCAAGAACACCATTAAAAAAGTAAACCCATCACTATAGAGAAACCCTTTTGAATCATGTTTCGAACCTTAGACTTCGTATATCCCAAGCCTTAATTATTACCCATGTCATTGTGCCGAAGGCCAATTGCACACAAATGTCATAGCTACTAATTTGAAAGCATAGGTTATTTATGTTGATTGATCATAATACATTCTTTAGTGATAATTGATTATCCATAAGATTTTAATGAATTATTATGTATTTTATGGTTAGTACGACCCAATAGAAAAGCACTATTATTATCACAAAGAATTAATGCTACATTGTTGAACGGGAATCTTGTGATTCAACTACCGCATGGAAGAATGGGCCCGCGAAAACCGATGGAAGAAGTATTGACAATCAAAAGCACACAAGAATAATTCTCTTCACCCAATAGAATAATTCTATTGGGTCCGCGAAAACCGATGGAAGAATGGGCCCGCGAAAACCGATGGAAGAAGTATTGACAATCAAAAGCACACAAGAATAATTCTCTTTAGTGATAATTGATTATCCATAAGATTTTAATGAATTATTATGTATTTTATGGTTAGTACGACCCAATAGAAAAGCACTATTATTATCACAAAGAATTAATGCTACATTGTTGAACGTGAATCTTGTGATTCAACTACCGCATGGAAGAATGGGCCCGCGAAAACCGATGGAAGAAGTATTGACAATCAAAAGCACACAAGAATAATTCTCTTCACCCAATCAAAAGCACACAAGAATAATTCTCTTCAAAAGCACACAAGTATTTTATGGTTAGTACGACCCAATAGAAAAGCACTATTATTATCACAAAGAATTAATGCTACATTGTTGAACGTGAATCTTGTGATTCAACTACCGCATGGAAGAATGGGCCCGCGAAAACCGATGGAAGAAGTATTGACAATCAAAAGCACACAAGAATAATTCTCTTCACAAGAAACTTTCATTTCAACCCTTAATCATAAATAATAATAAATATAATATTTACATTAAGAAAGAAACCAAATCGGCAATAAACTGTGTCGCAAACCTATTTTGAATTGCAAAACTCAATTTTTAAAGACTATATTGATAGATTTTAAAGTCATGACATTATTATGCATGGCTCATTAAACCTGGCTAAATAGTTTCACAGCTTTAGGTGCGAAAAAACCAGAAGTATTAAAATCAAAAGGTATATCGTTCTCTTTATGTACTTTCTCTTTTGTTTTTTTATTTTTGTTTTTTCCTGCTCCTACGTGCTTAGTTTATGGTACGTCAAGTTTGTTTTGTGTCTAAATATTTTTTACACTTTCTAGTATTTATGTATTATAATATGGTAAATAGTATTTTGAATAAATGAGTAATTAACAAATTTTATCATATACGACGAATCATGTATGTAAAGCTCGTGTTTTGGTTTTTTGAACCTAAATGCCTCATAGTGCCTCACGCATTTTTAAACTATGTGCATGGTATATCATTTCATTGGGTTAAAATAAACCATGTAGGACCCACCTAATTGTAATATAAACCCGAGTCCGACTACAACCACAACCCTCACTGCAATATCATTTTATCACAACTATTCGCCCATCGCATGTGACTCAAACTAGCTCTGGGGCAAATCTAAAGGAAAGTCGATTTCAAAGGGATAAACGAACTCCGTTTTAGATCTGGGTGGGGATGGTTTTAGATCTAGTCCAACTAATTATCATTATCACCACCACCACTACCAAGTTTGTCAATAATTCATGTAGAGACTAGACCGTGTCGTACCAATGAGGCGTCTGCCTTTAAGCAATGTCAAGTGTGGATTCCACGGTTACCTGCACCAACTTTGTCCTAGCTGATTACTTAAAACTTTTAAAAAATGAACACCTCCATGTTTCAGTACCGCGATTCTTTAATTTCCATGACTATCATCGGTGTTCTTTCCATTAACATCACTGCGATTTCCACCAGTTCCAACAATGACATAGGGATTCAAAGGAAACTCCTCCAAATTCCTTAGATTAAAGTTTTCATAAACGTACTCAACAACACTAACAGTATTGTGAGTTTTCCATGCCATAATTGGTTGGGATGCGCGCCCACCAAGAATCCATTTTTCAAAAAGCCAATACACATTTTTCAAACTCAATCCCAAACATGCTCGTCTCAAAGTTGGAGATAATGATGGTTCTCATTAAATACATTACTAAAATTCCGTTTTCTTCCTAAGCAAATCAATTCACGTATACAAACCACCGTATAAGTATACATTCGATGTTCATAACTATTAAATACACCTTCACATGTTAATACTAAGCAAAAAAAAAAAAGTGTGTTAAATGCATGTCAAAGATTTTAAAAGCAAGTCATAGTCTCAAATATAATATTGTTCAAGATTTGCTATTTCAGATAAAGGAACTCATAGGAATCTGACACATATGACAAAACGCGGATCTGCTATCTGAGATGGACTCGATAGTAGATCCTACATCAACGTTCACACACTCTCATCGCTTACATGGCATGCCACTTGGATAAATTGTTGAGTAACCAATTTTTTTTCTTTAAATCACCAAGAACGAAAAAAAAATCGAGTTCTTCCAACATAGATTGCTCATCACGAGTCCAAATACTTTGTGGAGGCTATGGTAGGGGTGTTAATCGGGTCAACCCGATCGGGTTTCGGGTTATTCTGGTCGGGTTAGTCGGGTTTTTAAAAAACAATATATGACCCGTAACCCGACCCTATTAAGGTTCGGGTTTGTCGGGTTCGGGTTAATCGGGTTTCAGGTTAGTCGGGTTGGGTTAATCGGGTAACTCTATATGTTTAAGTTAATTATTGTGTTGGTAAATGGTGGGTTGCAAAGAGAGGTATAAGTTGTATAACCAATAATAAATTATCTAAAGAACCAATTGTTTGTCATAAGGGTTACTTTACTTTAACGTAATTAAAAATATAAGCATAAGCAGGTGTCATGATATTGAAATATGTTAACTAAATATCATTAGGTTTAGCAACATGTGATACAGTAACCTACTAGCCACATGATGCAAAAGTGTAAAAAAGTAAAATAAAATTATGTGTTTGGGGCACAGTGCCTTATGTGAATGATGGGTAATGGGAGAAAGAACAAAGACCGTGACTTTTAACGACTTATGGTCATGCTTAGTTTGAGCAAATCATTACTATATTTATTTATAATTAAGCCCGTGTTAAAAAACCAATATGTAGTCCATTTGTTACTTTTCAACCATTCAATCCTATTTAATTACTTGGCCATGTTATATTTTAAATTAAACCAAATATATATATAAGTAGCATAAAGTATCTAAAAAACTAATATATATTGTCACCACTAATCGGGTTATTCGGGTTAACCCGAAACCCGAATTTTTCCCAAAAACTAACCCGAAACCCGACCCAATTAGCAACTCGGGTTCACCCGAATAACCCGATTAATAATTTTTGACCCTATTTAACCCGGCCCTAATTAGCTTATTCGGGTTCGGGTCGGGCTAATTGGCTTCCGGTATTTTGGACACCCCTAGATATGTGTGAATCATTGCCTCTTCTATACCATTCGATAATTTCATCCATGATTCCATGCTGCCATTTTGAACAAATGAAAATCAAACCAAAACTCAAATTCACGATCAATATGGTGTTTTAAAAATAAAGCATACCTACAATCACATGAAGTTTCAAATCCACGATCACTCTTTAAGAACAAAATGATACCAATATGTGTGTTGCACATCACCGACACCTCTGCAGTTTTCTTGAACAATGCACCGCTGCCCTTGAAGAACACCAATCTTCTTTTTAGGGCATGTTCAAATCCTTTTGATTAAAAGAAAACAAAGAAAAACAAAAGTTAATTTTATGAACATATACATGCAACCCAAATCCTTTAGATGTTTGAAGCATTAAGGAAATTGTGCAAGAAGTTGAGCATGTTGGCCTGTAGTATGTAACTGTAGTATGTCTTAAGGGAAATTATGTCCAAGAGTAAGTCTTTAAGGGCGAGGTATATATGCATCGTAGCATGCCCAAAAACTTTTGGGAAATTATGTCTTGGATCTAAGGAAATTATGTCTTGTTATCATGTCTTAAGGCCTCTAGTATGTAACTGTAGTATGTCTTAAGGGAAATTATGTCCAACACATACTCTTAGGAAAACATTTTGAAGTTGATCTAACTGTAGTATGTAACCTACCAAATACTTGCAAGTTCACTTTTTTTTCCCATGATAACAATAAAAAGCTGCAGCGTAGCATGCCAAAAAACTTTCAATATAAAAGTATATAAAACCGTATAAGATATTACGTTTTAGTGTTTTACAGTCTTATATGGTACTACAAAACCAGGAAATAATTTGACATCAAGTGTACTAGTAGAAAACATATTTGATTTTAAAGGTGGTATTGCTCTTTATGCATGTATGGACATGTGTTAATGATGGTCAATAGAATAAAATAAAACTTGTTAATAATAGTTATACTTGGTGAATCAGCGGTTAACTAATTATTTCGATTGTGTTTTATTTTAATCATGATCTACACAAGCAACAAAAACAGTGTAAAAGCTATAGATTTTTCAAATTCTATTTAAATCATGATATACTCGAACAAACATTTTAGATAAAACAAAAACATCATGTCATAAACTCAATATCACCCCAGTCAAGAAATCAAACAAATTTTTGAAAAACAACTCAACAATTGGATCGATATCTACTAGCAAGCTATTCTTTTGCACCCTCGGTTTGATGTTTGACTATACTCAATTGACCACCTTCTTTGTTGGCCGCTGTGGCTGCTTTTACCTCATTGCAGTAGTTGATGAACTTACTCAGCTCCTGATCAAAACAACAAATAATCTCAGGATTTTCGGCGGATCCAGATGTACATGGCTGACTAAATAGTAAACATGCAGTTGACTGTTGATAAATCTATTGTTAAAAACACATTTGCTTTGTTTGTCAATGTCTACAAAATCAAACGTGTGCAAATTAGATAGACAAGAAAGTACTCATGTTTGTATTGTATATGCTTTGTTCAACTTCATAACATGCTTGATCTCAAATTGAGCTCATTTCAATCTTTTTCACAAGTCGCTCAAGTAGGTTCACAAACAACTCGACTCACGTTCACAACCCTATACATGTTTTGTTACTTACCTTCTATGTCAAAACTAGTACCAGTCTGTTAAATGAAAACAAATTTGTAACATGTAGTTCTTAATATGATGATATAGCACCTCTTTAACATTGTACTTAATACTTTTGACTGCACTAACAAAATCCTTTATAACCATATACCCTCAAACTACCCAAACTACCCTAATTGGTTCAGTATCTAATACCTTTATCATGAGCTAAATGACCAAAAATAAATAAATAGATTAAAAAGAAAAACCCTCGGTTAATCAAAATCAATTCAGCTTAATGAACAGAAGCCATAATAACTTACACGATCTTTGTCCATCTGCTCTGTGACCTTAGCAGGCTTCACAACTCTCTTTCCTGCAGAAACGAAAGCTCAAATTGAATTATTAATTAGGTTAAGTTGCAGATGGAATAAAAACATAGCGAATTCGAATTCAATACCTTTTCGAGTTTTGGGCGTTTTGCCATGGCGGCTCGGAGGTATCGATTTCCTCTTCTGTTGGCCTTTGAACAGAGTTGCTTTCTGCGTCATGATTCTCTGATTGATTCAAGAAACTAAAATTAGGGTTTCTGAAAGATTTAGCGGCGTTGGTTTTAAATGGGGATTTTGACTGAATGAAGCTTTGTTATTACAACTTTGGCCCTTGTACTTTCTCTTTTCGCAATTTTATCAACAAAGTTTATATATAAAATTAACGTGCTAAACGTGATAATCAAGTAGAGTCATTATATATACAAGTAGAGTAATTATATAATTACATTATAGTGTAATTATCATAGAGTAATTACATAATTACTCTACTTATATATATAATTACTCTACTTGATTCTCACGTCTAGCACATTAATTTCATTTGTATTTGATCCAAACCATATATATTAATATTATTATTATTATTATTATTATTATATTATAAAAGAGTAAACTGTGGTTTTCGTTCATGTGATTTGTCCAAATCTACGGTTTTAGTCCAATAGTTTCAAATTTGTGATTTTTGTCCCTGTGTTTTCATTTCACTTGCAATTAAACCCGAATTTATTAACTTCGTTAGGTTTAGTCGTTAAACATCAGCGTTGTGAGAGGGCAGTTTTGTCCCTTCTCTCTAAATAAACCTCACTCCTAATACGCAAACATATGTCAACGAAAATAACTCTTTTCCTAAATTTCTGTGAAAATTTGTGGGTAAAAAGTCAAAACCTATAGCTCTTATGATGAAAATCAGGAAAAAAGGAAAAAAAAATATCAACAATAACTAAACTTGACTTTTATGATCGGCCACACATAATCAAATAACGGGAGGCCAAACCATGCGTGAGTTATGGAAGCAAAGTCATTAAAACATAGGGCAGGAGGCCCCCTCTATAGTCCATTGAAAAACTACCATATGAAGCCATAACATGCGTGAGCAAAAGTCACCCATAAGGCCTTAATGACGCCGATAAAAGATCGTTGAACAACTACCATACGAAACACACGGTCATGGTCATATATAGGTTTATAGACATCGAATGGGCCTGTATACCCTTTAATCATGTAAGAAACTCTTTCAGATTGAAATATCTCGTTAGTGTTTATCGAAAGTTCAATAGGATAATTCAAAGAGAAAAAAACAAGGACGAATATGCAAGTTTTACTTGGATGGCATGTACTTAGACCAAAGATGTCCTTATAAAAGCGACACACCATCCCAACATTTTAGTCGGTGGTTGTTTTTTAACCGTTATAACCGCCAACAGTTGGACAATTATATAAGTGGAAAACCCTCAACAGGTGAGGTGTCTCCATCAACGATTCAATGGTAACTTAGTTGTCAGTTGTAGGCGTAGCTAAGTTGTTGCCAATACTTAGTTGCCACTATGACATAGTTACCAAGGATTGTCAAGTACTACTCTTCCCGATCACCACTAATGATCGGTTATTAATGGCCATGGACCAATTTGCGACTAATTGGATTTACTATTGACGATTATCATTACTAGTTACTTGCACCATCCGACCCCATCAAAGGAGTGCAACTTCCTTGGAACCTTGTCAAGGGGTATTTGCCTCAGAACAACTATGATGTACAAAATAACAAATACAAACTCAAATGATTCGATAACAAAATTTATAAAACATTGTTACGTGAGTACAAAAAAAAGGAGGAAATCTTCACTAAACACAATATTTTTAAATAAAAAAAGTGAAAACAACTTGGTTTATACAAAGCGAGTATTATTTACAAAACATACTAACACTTAAATAAATAGCCTTTCTCTTTTGATTAATTTAAGACAAAACCAAGTCGACACCAATCAAACACCCATAATCTAATGGTTAGGTGTCTTGTTCTTTGAAAATAAAGTGTTGTAAAGTGGAAGGTTAGGAATATTTTAAATAGAAAATTCTCCTGTTAAAAAAATACCAATTAAACATTACAAAAAAATTTAAACGTCACTTTTCACAAATAACATATCGCTGAGAATTTGACACATGGACATCTTTGCACACCAAGTGGACCATACACTAGCCGCGTGGACATACTAAAATCATACCACCCGTAACCTTTTGACGCATAATTACGATGACAAAAAAGGTTTTGAAATCTTTTGTTTATCCGGCCAACGAATTGTGACTTTAGATTGGTGAACCAACGTAAAAACACACTTTTAGTTTATTTATAAAAGTTAATTGCTTGGTTGATCTCTGTATTTACAGGTATTGTATCGGTGGTCCTCTAACGCTTAATAATTACACACATTATCGGAATCCTCAATTTATGTGCTAAACTATTAGATCGGGTCTTACCTTTTAGAAAAAATCGTCTGTGATATCATTTTCAATTAACATATGGTTCCTTCGCAGAAAAGTTTTCAGTTGCCAACCGAATTTGACCTGGACCAATTTGGCAATAAAAAATTATTATAAAACCCAAAACTCCAAAAGAAAAAGAAATAAATTTCGAAAGTGGAATCACTTTCACAGCAGCGCCATCTCAATATCTGTCTTTATTTCTTTCTTTCTGCATTCATTCCATTCAATTCACCACCGAACGAACGAAATGTGTGGGATCTTCGCTTACCTCAATTACGACGTCAGCAGAGACAGACGCTATATTCTCGAAGTACTCTTCAACGGCCTCCGTCGTCTGGAATACAGAGGTTATGATTCCGCCGGTATCTCCATCGATTCTTCCTCCGCCGCCGTTCACCGGCCGTCTGATCCGCCGCTCGTGTTCCGGCAAGAAGGAAACATCGAATCGCTCGTCAAATCGGTGTATCGAGGTATTCTGTTCGTAATGTTGTGTGATTGTTTAACCTAATTTTGTTTGTGTGATTGTTAATTGATTGGAAATTGAGCTTGGTTGTAGTAGATGGAGCTGTTATCGTTGTATACATTTGTTAATTTCAAGTCTGCAACTCTGCATGTGTATTATTACTGTTTTTAATTTGTGTGAAAATTACTAGTTTAATCTGAAGCGTATCGTACATCAATATTGTTGAACATTGAGTAAGTAGACTTAGTATATTCTATTATTCCTCCTTTTGTCATTATGCTAATGTAAAATTGATGATTAAGGTTTAGGGTTCTTTTAGTAAAACTTAAGTTTAATGTGTGAATTTGATATGAATTGTGTATAATGAATGACCTTAATGGACATGATTTGAATTTGAGCTATATTTGGTTTCAACTGTATTTAATAATGGAAGACTATTAGAACCACGGTTTACCTTTTCTTTTAGATTTATGTTTTATAGGGTTATAGCTATATTTTCAATTTGTTAGTCGCCGATGCTAGATTGGTTGACTCTTACGAACTGTAAGTTTGAAATTCATATTATAGGTGTTACAGTCATATTAAGGAATTTTAATCATACTTACAATCTCTCGCTAAATGTAAATTTCAAACTCAGATTATAGTAGAATTACTCATAGTACTTATGAATTATGATGCATCAAGTTTGTCTTTTCATAGTTTCAATGGCAGATTCATTCACTTATCATGTCATTTTTGGTGTATCAGATGTTTCTGCTACAGATTTGAATTTGGAAGAATCTTTTTCTATTCATGCTGGAATCGCACACACACGCTGGGCCACCCATGGAGAGCCGGCTCCAAGGAATAGTCATCCTCAGTCATCTGGTGCTGGAAATGATTTCTTGGTTGTTCACAATGGAGTTATCACCAATTACAAGGTATGCTTTTATGGAAATTTGATTGTTGGATTCTCTATTGCATGTTCTTTTCAAGATTTATTTTAAGTTTTAAGAACATATTGCCGATATTTGATGAATCAAAATAATGTAATTCTGTATTAACTCTTGCGTCATTTACCATTTCTGCATTAATGTCTTTTCTTTGTTCCATATAAATATGATATAGTTTTTATAAAAAAAAAATAATGCAGGTGTTACAGGAGTCTCTTCTTCGCCATGGATATACTTTTGAATCTGAGACTGATACAGAGGTGATCCCGAAGCTTGCAAAGTTTGTTTTTGACAAAGCAAATGAAGGAGGTACTTAAATCCCTAAAACATACAATGCACTAGTTGTAATATTTATCCGAATTTACTCATATTTTTTGGTTCAGGTGATCAAACCGTCACATTTTGTGAAGTGGTGCTTGAGGTTATGAGGCATCTTGAAGGAGCGTATGCGCTAATTTTTAAAAGCAAGCATTATCCGAATGAATTGATTGCTTGTAAACGTGGTAGTCCGCTGCTTCTTGGTGTAAAAGTAGGTTCTTCATCTTTTTGTTTAGAAGGCTAGCATACAATTTATTTTTGTTGTGTTCTTTGTTAATAATATAGATGCATTTTCCATAAACTTTTGCACTTGCAAATTGTATAAAGTTTGGAATTTATCCTGCAGGAATATGCTCAAGAAAAGAGCAATGGAACATCCTATAATGATATGAAATTTATTTCAAAAAACGGTCACCCTAAAGAACTTTTTTTATCTAGTGACGCGCATGCCCTCGTTGAACACACAAAAAAGGTGTTGGTGATCGAGGATAGCGAAGTTGTTGACATTAAGGTACATATTCTATAATAAACTGCATTAACTAGCTATCATATGTTAATAATTATATGTTTTACGGTATCCGAAATTGGTTATTTTCAGTTAAATATTATTATTACCATCGAACCATTTAAAGAAATTGCTATTAAGCGTAATTGATTGAAAATAGGACAAGCTTTCTACAGTAATCATCCAAGTGGATTACGTCTCCCTTTTATAGGGATAGTGTGGGCTCATGCCCTAATGGACCTGACTGGTAATGGGCCTAGCCCACTAGACCGGGCCCAAACTGGGACCGTCTACACGCACCATTTGTTTAGTCCTGTTCTTTTATTAAACTAGCATGAAGTAGTTCTGATGTAATCATCAGCTCCAAAATTTTAAAATATATAAATTACTATTTATTTATGTAATTTTATTTTGGGTTGTTTCAGGATGGAGGAGTGACTATCTTCAAATTTGATCACGGGAAAAGAGATGGAAAATCTCATTCAATACCTGCTTCTGTGCAACGGGCGTTATCAATTCTTGAAATGGAGGCTGAACAAATAAGTAAGGGTAAATATGATCATTATATGCAGAAAGAAATTCATGAGCAACCAGAATCGTTAACAACAACAATGCGAGGTCGGCTTATACGTGGTGGGACCAGCAAAAGGAAGAGTGTGTTATTAGGTGGACTCAAAGATCATTTGAAAACTATTAGAAGAAGCAGACGGATTGTTTTTATTGGTTGTGGTACTAGCTACAATGCTGCTTTAGCTGCCAGACCTATATTGGAAGAACTTTGTGGTAAGTTGGTACTTTTTATTGTTTATGATTAATTAGTATGCTAAATTTTATAACAAAAAATAATATATTTTTATAAAGTTTATATAACTTCTTGAGTAAATCGATTTAAGCCGTTTTTTAGTTTAAAATACACTTTGGGTGATTTGATGTTTCAGTGTTTGCTTTCTTAGGGCTGTAAACAAGCCGGCTTGGCTCGTTTGTTTTAATGAGCTGAAAAGTCGAGCTCAAGCTCGGCTCATAAAAAAACTTGAGGCGGCTGTTTATTTTTTTACTCGTATTAATACATACACAAAAATAAAGTTTCTAAACAAGAGAATATATAACATTATATGCATTATTTAGTATTTTTCAATGTATTTATAAGTTGGCCGCTTGCCTTCTGTTTCGATGTAATCACTACTTTGTAAATATTAATAAAATTAATATTTATATGTTATTATGTATATATATTAGAATTTGGGGTTTAAGTTAAACGAGTCAATCGAGTCAACCAACGAGCCAATTATCGAGCTTGGCTCAGCTCGTTTACAAATGACCTTTTTTCAAGCGAACTTCGAGCAAGTCACGAGTTTTATGAATAATCCTATTTTTGATAGAGGTGGTGGCATGGGCGGTAAGTGGGTTGGGCCACGGGTTGGATCAAAACAGGCAAATTTATATATGGGTCAGGTTAGGTTGACCAGAAACACTTTTCTGTCCAAAATTTTGAAGCATTTCAATAACAAATGTGTGTAATTACAGAAATTTTATTATATAGTTAATCCATCTTTTTAAATAAAATGACTTCAGAGGTTTTATGCATTAAGCACACTTTGCGTGACTTTGAACCTGTTTGAGCCCTTCTAAAGCCAACTTATTTGTCCCATTAGAGATAGAATATAAACTATATCATTCCGTAATAGGTAAACGGGTCTAATTAGCCAACTGTTAACAATCTTTTATCAAGTACTAGTTAGTATATAGTTTATTAGTTTGTATTCAATCAGTTGATGTATTGACAGGTATACCTGTTATGATGGAGATTGCAAGTGATCTGTTGGATAGACAAGCACCTGTGTACAGAGACGATACAATAATATTTGTTAGTCAATCGGGTGAAACCGCTGATACTTTAAACGCTCTTGAATACACTCTCGAGAATGGTGCTTTATGTGTCGGTATTACAAACACTGTTGGTAGTTCTATTGACCGTAATACACACTGTGGTGTACATATTAATGCTGGTAGTGAGATTGGTGTGGCAAGTACCAAGGTCAGTTAGTTTTTTTACTTCTACATATTTTGTTGGTTATCTTATCATGATGTTGATATTATTCAGGCGTATACAAGTCAAATAGTGGTGATGGCTATGGTGGCTCTAGCAATCGGGGCCGATAGCATTTCAACTGAACAACGAAGAGAGGGAATAATAGAAAGTCTTATAAACTTGCCCGGTACAGTTTTAGTTGGTTATGTGGTATTAAATATTCTGAGCCAGATACTCATGATTTCTGGGCGTTTAAAAACGATAAAATGGTTTAAAATGACATTTTTTTATATAATTAATTAATTATACTATTATGCAGACAAAACCAGGCTATTGTTATACTAAGTAATAGGATATTCAAAAATTGTTGAAACCAGCCGAACTAACCCAACTAGGTGTGTAAACAAGTCGATCTGAGCCCGGGCTTGGCTCTTTTTGACTTACGAGAGCTTGAGTTTGCCTTGTTTCAGGCTATTTATCTAAGGCTCAAGCATGGCTCGTGAGCCGTTTTTGAAGCTTGAGCTTGGCTTGGGCTCGGCTCATTTATTATTTATTAATTAATTTTTATATATTTTTAATCATACATGTATATTTGTTATTTATAATTTTTATATATAACAAATTTATATTAATTAGTTATTTTATCATAATTTCATATATAATATTATATAAATATATTTTTAATATGTTAGATAAAAATTATATAACAAGTAGGCTCGTGAGCCAGCATAGCTCTATAAGTGAAGCTCGGGCTGAGGCTCGCTTTTTTAAACAAGCTTATTTTAAGGCGTAAGCCCGTTTAAGCTCGGCTCCATTCGAGCTTTTAACGATGCGATCTCGAGTAGCTCATAAGTTGGATTGGCTTGTTTACTCCCCAACCGAGCTAAATTGGTCGGTTCGGCCGGGTTAGAAGTAATACAATATGGTTTATGGTTTGTAAAATCGGGGTTCTCGGTTAAGCTTGCCGCTTGGAACCGACCAAGTAAACCAAAGCAAACATTTTGGCTAGTTTGATTGGTCCGTCCCACCCAACCAACTGGTCAGTTCGGCTTAGTTTTTTCAAAAATAGTAGTTACCTGTTCGGTTCAAGACCGTGCACATTCATACTAACCAATATTATATTATTATATCATGTAGACAAAGTGAGGGAAGTATTGAAGCTTGACCAGGAAATGAAAGATCTAGCAAGGTCATTGATTTCCGAGCAGTCACTTCTTATGTTTGGAAGAGGATATAACTATGCCACAGCTCTCGAGGGTGCCTTGAAAGTCAAGGAAGTGGCACTTATGCACAGTGAAGGGATACTTGCGGGTGAAATGAAACACGGTCCTTTAGCTTTAGTTGATGAAAACCTCCCCATTGTTGTCATTGCCACTCGCGATCAAAGTTTCAGGTTTGTTGAAACGTCTCTCGGTCTATTTGTAATCTGTTTTGATTTTTTAATATCTTTTAGACCTGTAAATGAACCACATGTTCAGTGAATTATGTGAACTGTTCGGCAGGAAGTTCATTTGTCAATAAACGAACGAACATGAAGTCTTTTTATTCATATATTTAAACGAATGAACACGGACAAATGTCTCATGTGTTCAGTTATGTTCGTGAATGCTCGTTTATGTTCGTTCATTTACTCTCGTTTATGTTCATTTGTTTACATTCATATATCCTCGTTAGTTTACGTGAGTTTAAGTTCGTTCATTTATATATCCATTGAAATTTTGGTCTGGTATATTAATGTTCGCACTTAATTTTAATTTGTTTGTGCCCAGTTATGTTCGTTCGATTGTGTTTGTTTCTGTCCTTGTACCTATTGTTTAATTATTCGTGTTTGGTAGCTTGTTCAGTTAAAGTTAAATGAACGAACATGTCCCCTTCATGTTCGTTCAATCGTTTTTAAGCCTAATGTTTTCTTCTTACTTTTTATTAGCAAACAGCAGTCGGTTATTCAACAACTTAAGGCCCGAAAAGGTCGATTGATAGTGATGTGTTCAGAAGGGGATGCAGAAGCTGTGTGTGGTGGATCGTGCCCGGTGATTGAGGTTCCTCAAGTTGTTGACTGTTTACAACCTGTTGTTAATATTGTTCCATTGCAGGTATTAATTTTGTTTTTATTTTATCATATATAAGTTTAATACATGCTAAAAACAGAATTTTTTTTTCATATGTAGTTATTGGCTTATCATTTGACGGTTTTGCGGGGATACAATGTTGACCAGCCGAGGAATCTTGCTAAGAGTGTGACAACCGAATGAGAAGTGGTATGTTAATTGCAATCTCGTGTGTCATTAAAAACCGAAATTTTGTTGGTTCGTATGTAGATGGAATGTAAGTGACTTTGACAATGCATTTGATTGTGTCAAGGATTAGGTTGTAAGGATGGTTTGACTTTGACATAGATGAAGATGTAGTTGGTACTAGGCAAGACTCTCCGAGATTATGTGTTCTAGTTTTATACAATTTATTTGGAAATGGGCTGATACAAGTTTTAAACTAATATGCTTTAGTAAAAAAAGTTCAATTATTGCTGTAGCTACTTAATGTTGATATTACATTTGATTATTTTCTTTTATGAATTAGAAATTTTGGGCAGACTAGTTTTTACTAACTTAACCCAACCCAATTACAAGTTATCCTAATTTTGACCATTTTGACCCGCGAGATGAAACATACATATGTTTTCATATCCGAACCAAGATACACTACTTGCTTCCTACCGAATCCTTTTTATCCTAATCAGAGGATCGCAAACATGGTTGGTGAGGCGAGAAAGAAAGCAACAACTGTATTTTACATATGCTGAAAACAAGTTATAATGGTATAATACATATGCTGAAAACAAGTTATAATGGTATACAGTGGCGACCCAGGAATTATTTTCTTAGGGGGGCGACATCGGGACTTAATACTATTTTTAAGGGGGGCGGTCGGGATTTTCACATACAAATAACACTAAAAAATAAAATTTAAGGTGGGCGGCAGCCCCCCTAGTTTCTTAATAGGTCCGCCCCTGATGGTATATGGACTAGAGATGTTCAAAACGGTTTGGGACTAGGAACCGGTTCCTATATTCAAAACCCCCTTTTAAACCGGTTCCAGGCTCGAACCGGTTAGGGAACCGAACCGGTTCTCCCACCCTCGGACCCCTAACCTATCTAACCGGTTCTTACCGGTTCCTAAACCGTAACCGGTTCCAACCGGTTACAGTGTAAAATTTTTTTTTTTTTTCGTTTTTCGTTTGCGATTTGGATTCTAAACTACGATTCGTATTTGTATAGCATGAAAAATAAACAAAACAATTAACATAAAATTCATTTTATTTACTTTAAGAAGTTCAAAAAAAAAAGGTTACATGTTTTAAAATCTTCAAAAACAAACTAACAAAACATTAAACTTATAAATATAAAGTTGTGACATATTATTTCTAGAAAATCCTTCTTGTTCGTCGTAATTATTGAGCGGCGACTTCTTCCTCGGAATTACTTGTAGAAATGCCTTCTTGTTCGTCGTGCACTCGAACATCAAGTGGTGTTTCATCTTCGAGAGTGGTTACGTGTTGAATACGATCGATTGAGTCCAAGTGATCCTTTAAGCAAATGCACATCTCCACCGACTCCGAATTTAGTCTTGTTCTTCTCACCGATATTACCCTGCCACTAAGAGAAAAAGCGGATTCCGAAGCTACCGTTGAAGCTTGGACGGTTAGTAAATCACGGGCCATGGTGGCAAGAATCGGAAACTCGGTTTCCTTTACCTTCCACCAAGCCAAAACATCAAAAGTGTCATATTCCTCTTCGGATAAACCGGTAGAGTAATCATTTGCACTATACCTTCCTAGTTCGCTTGAAGGGGTGTTACCCCTTTGTTTTTTAGCCGTTACGTTGCGAACGGTGTTCATAAGGCTAATCATGGGATCTCGTACTCTAGTAGCACTTGAACTTGATGAAGACCCCCCCGGCATAGGCATGTGTATGTTTGACCCATATTTATTTAAATAAAAGTCATACATAAATTTAAAATTCAAGTTAAAATAATTTTTTGCCTCTGTTGAAAAGTTTGGGTCAATTTCATGCATATCTAAGGCTGAAAAAATTTCGTCTATCACACATTCAACCCCCGTAACATTTAACATTGGGTTTAAAGCAGCGGCGCAAGTAAAAACCGGTGGCAATTCAAGAAAGTATTTTTTTAATTTAAACTTCATTGGTAATATGATGTTTGAAAACATTGGACTTTTATTTTCAAATTCTTTAAGATTGTTAACCATTAAAAATAACTCCGAAAGAACCAAGGGACTTGTCGGATAATACGTTCCCGATAGTTTCGTAGTTGATGTTTTAAAAACTTCAAGAAAAGTCGATAAGTCATTGATAATTTCCCATTTCTCATTTGAAAAGGGGATTGCCAAATCATTCTCGGCAAGACTAGAATGAAACATTTGTAAAGTTTCTCTTTGTTCCAAAGCACTTTGAAACATTGTGCAAGTGGAATTCCATCGATGAGGTACATCCCAATTAGCTCCCAAAGCTTTTCTTCCCGTATCTTTACAAAATTTTCTATAATCCATTTGTCTTTTTTTACTTTTCTTAAAAACTTCATGTAGCATTAGTCTAAAATCGTTTATAACCGATGTAACCTCATCCGAAGCAAGATCGTCTTGCACGATTAAATTAATGATATGTGCAACACACCTTGAGTGAAAAAATACACCATTGCAAATCGGCGTATATTTTAATTTTAATTTATCAACCGCCGATGTATTATTCGACGCGTTATCAAATGCCATTGAAAATATTTTATTTTCTAGTTTATAAGTTTTTATAACATAATCTAAAATTTCAAACAAATTATCTCTCGTATGTGGATACTCAAAGAGTTCGAAAGCAATGGTGCGTTTCATCATTTCCCACGATGACGGGTCTACCCAATGAGCGGTGACACAAAGATAAGATTCGGGTAGACCATGTGGAGCCGACCAAACATCACTAGTTAAGTTTATTCCCATATTTATATTTTCAAAATATGCAATTAGTACCTCTTTGGCCTTCTTCCACAATTTTAAACAATAACGTTTAAGAGGATGACGACTTACGTGAGTGTATTGTGGTTGAAGCGTATCTCGAATCATGGCGGTTAAGCGAGGGTTGTCGAAGTGGCTAAACGGCAAAGCTTCTTGAATCACAAACTTCGCCATACGATCTTGAACTCGATCAATTTGGTATGTAAATATTCCTCCTTCACTATCCATTTGCGTTTGTTGCGAATCGACGTTCTTTTTCAACGCCTTGCAATTCGGTTTTTCGATGTGTTTCTTCAAATTTGAATTCGAAAGTGGGTTTAAATAAACCCCACAAAACTTGCACCGAGCCTTCAATGAATGGTCACTCAATTCAACCAAATCCCAATTGCACCAAATCTCTTGATTACGATTATGAGGTACAATACGAACGAAACTTGGTTCGGCGTTGGAACATTGACCAACCGATGATTGTGAGGCAGCCATAACAACAAATATGAATATAGAAGAAGAGAAAACAAGAGATTAGAGAACTCAAAACGTTGTAATAGCGTTTTTTTGTATTTTTTTGCGTTCGGGTTTGCGTTTTGAGTGTTGTGATGAACCCATGACACCAAATACCTATTTATACTAGTAGTGGAGTGCTTGGGGGAGCCAAAAAACGGCTATTTTTGACCCCAACGGTCAAAAAACGGCCAAAAAAACGATTTCCAACGGCTTAATCGATCCAACGGCTAGAACCGGTTCCTAACCGGTTCCGGTTCGGTTCCGGTTCCTACCCGCCCCCACTCAGAAACGCAAGAACCGGTCACGGATCATCGGGTTGAATCAGATAGGGTCCGGTTCCTACCAAAAACGGGTAGGAACCGGTTCGGTTCCGGTCCACCTGTTCGGTTTCAGGAACCGGTTTTTTTGATCAACTCTAATATGGACTATGGAGGTTGCGTGTCCTGGTTTTAGTATATCTTCACACTTCGTATTAGAAGATGGTGGTGACTTTCTTTTTAGGGAAAGAAGTTAAACGAATTATTTGAAATTTTATGGAGTTTGTTACATGGACTTTTTTGAGTATAACTGCACACTTTATTAATGTCAAGTGGACTTTACCTAAGAGAAAAATAGTTTAAATCTATATTTAGTCGAAAGGGTGACTGACTGACTAAAAACTAATTTTTTTTTCATAAAATAATGATTTATAAAACTTTTAAGAAATCTTGTGATTATCTATGAAGTTACAAGTAGTTACAACTTTCTAAACTAGAGTTTCTTTTTTAATAATAGTGATATGTTTAAACTAAGACTAATATCACTTAGAAAGACTACTATTACTATTACAGAACTTTTGTATACATATTTTATATGCTAATCTTTGAGAGAAAAGTGACGTCTAGACAGAAGTATGGTTCATGCATGGTCCCCAAAAGATTTATAGGACTACCCAAATTAAGTAGGTAAAGTACGTATGAACATCTACTTCAAATATATCTTAAAGTAACATGTAAATATTCCCAAAAAGAAAAAGAAAAAAAAAACTTGTTTACTCATTTACACACTATAATAAAAAAATGTGTTCTTTACCAACAAATTAACCTCCATTATCCTAATAATCACTTATTCTATCATAAGTGAGTCTATAGGAATTTGTTGGTCAACACAATTGCACACACATATTTTCTTTTTTTTTTCCTTCTAAAAAAATATTGAACATTTGCATGCTAATTAAACCCAACTTAATTGCAAAAGTTGTTTGGTTTGGTTTTTGTATAATCATAGGGTGACCTCAGCTAGCCCCATCTTGCTATCGCCATGGAAAAGATGTCTATGAATATCACATTTTTGGAGACTATCTGTTTTCGATAATGTTATCGCTAGCAGTGGTTGTAGAATAGATCTGTTTTTGCTTTGTCGTTCTCTCTCGGCATTCATTTCTTCCAATAAAGCTTCTCCCGTGTCTATACCTGTAGAATATATTTATTATTGATATTTAAACTTAAATTTCTGATATATTCTATAGTATCCAAGATTATCAAAGCTCGTGCATGAAGAGTTGGATAGTATTAAGTAGTCTAGAAAAGAATACGACTTAAAACAACCATTAGTTTTTTGTTAAAAATTTGCTCAATTTAAAGGTTATGTCCGTTTTAAGTTGGATCATTTTCTAGCCCGCTTTTTCTGGGTTTCTTTAAATGCCCAACTTAAAAGTCATGTACGTTTTGAAGTTGGGCTTGTATTTTCCAGCCCACTTGTTTTTATATGGTTACAAAAAGAACGAGTTTGAATCAAATCCATATCGCAAATACTAAAAAAAACAAAGATTGATGACAACTCACCTGCCAAGTACCCACCATGGACATAACCGTTAAACTTTTCACTTGTATGCTCTCCCGTGAAAAATATCCGTCCTACGGGAGCCTATTATTACCAAGGAAATACGTACTTAGAAATAAACTTAAGTATATTTGGGACCAAAACATGAGTATAGGGCATTGATGAACACCTTCATATTTTCAACCATTTGAGAATCAACATAGACCGGGTAGTTACTGTAACTACCACGCTGGTATGGATTATTATACCAACGTGGCACAAGTATGTCTGTGGCCTGTGGAATGTCGGGCCCAAACATCTCTCTAAGCACACCCATTGCCTCTATCATTGTTTCTTGGTCTGGTTGAGACTCAACGCGTATGGATTCTTCATTTGTTAATGTCACTACAAGAATATTGGACCCTGGATACGCGTTCTCCATGTGCTGACAAGATATATTTGTTAGAAACTATGTTTAGTCGATTTCGTGATATAAAGAATCATCAAAATTGTATAAATTTAAGGGAATGAAAGAAACCTGCCAAAATGTATAATAACCCCTTTGTTCATGGGCATATATGAAGAACTCCTTTCCATCCTCACATGGCCAAAATTTATATGGAAACTTGAGGAAGATTTTTGTGTATACCATAATATCACATTTCTCAATGGCTTCCGTTTTCCATTTCTGTTTTCATAAACATGACTTGTTAATTCTTAATTAATTAATATAAATTAATTTCCAAATATTGCAAATGATTAAAACAGGAAAAGAAAACTGTATAAAACAATATGTTATTTTTATTTATATTAAATATTATTAGAAGAAAAAACAAAATTAGTTCATACTAGTCAATTGAAAGTTTGAAACAAATATTATGGTTTCATATGATATAGTGTTTGGGGTAAAAATGTTCAGTGTGAAAATGAAAATGACCACTCTCACCACTTTGACTAACTTTTAAAAAATATAATGATTGGATTGTTGGAAATAATTACATGAAATGATAAACCCAATTAAAATACACCACGTGCTATTAGATATAGCAGACAATGTAGTTTTGAGTTTTGACACTAAACTTGAATATTTGTTCGGTTTTGGCCTTAAAATACAAAGACTGGCAATGCTGATTAATTGTTGTACAACCAATATGGTGATGACGAGTTAGCCCAAAACGAAAATAATATCATAATAAGCTAAAAAGAATGACAAGTGTCTTGCTTACCTGATAAATTTGTCATCAACGACATAAAACTATTATATTTTTGCTTTTGACATTCGTTTTAGAAAGTTAATAAAAAAAGACTCTTAAAGTAGGCATTTCTTTTAATAATATTTCTCTAGTAATTTTATATAATATTAATAAAACTCTTAAAAGTTCTCTAGTAATTTTATATCAAGGTAATAAACAAAAAACTAATAGTTTTTTTTCTATTTATAATTCTCTAGTAATTATTTAGTATCCAACAGGCGAGAGCAATGTACTTTAGTGATCCTGCTAACAAAGGAGCACCAAGTCAAACATGGGCCGAGCAGAACTGATTCAACTAAAAAAAGGACTCGAGAACTGAACCAATCAAAAGAATTTTGGGTAGGTCCTCGGTTTCCTGTATTGGCCCGAGAAATGCACACCCCTACCTATTAGAGACGAGAAGGAAGAGTTACATACAGGCAAGCGAGGATTGAAAGAGATGAGTTGGCTTTTAAGGACACCAATGCTAACAGACAAAATCACATAGTTGGCCTCATAAACTCGATCGTCCTCAGTTGTCACAGTAACGCCGTTGCTTGACTGATGTGACCCTCGAACAACCTAAAAAAACATGCATGCACGTAGTATATCAAGTCAAACAACCGGGTGGGAAAAAGTGTCATTTGTTTCTTGACCATTTCTAAATAATCCTCGTTTTCAGCATTATTGTTCACATAGAGCACTGGGAAAACATATTGTCAATGTTACAACTCGAGTTTTCAAACTTAAAATTTATATACGTTATCCAACCCGCTTTCATAATCGGGAAATTTATCCAATAAAATATCGTGTTATTCGAGATAATATTATTTAATGAATTTTTTTTTTAATCACAATCGAAGTTTTATATATATATAAATTAACTTTGAAATATTTGTTATTTTATTAATATATATAAATTAACTTTGAAATACCTACAATATATACCCTTAACAATAGTTTTATTTCCTTTTGTATCCATACCTAAACTACAGGGGCTAAAGAGCAATTTCTGTAAACATATTATATTAGGATATTACCCAGAACCCGTTTACCTGTATTCGCGCTCCAAACCCGCAACCGAAGACCCGTTTCATTGCTTGAGCCGTAATTGTCATAGTAAATTTTGAATTTGTTTAGGAAATAACTAACTTTATCTTCGGCGATCTCCACGGACTAGTTAATTAGGTTATATCAATCAGTTTTGGTGCGTAATGCCTAATAGACTAACCCGTCCATACTCGTTTATCAATCTATAACCAAACGACCTTCATAATTCAATTAAACGTATCCACACCATTCCCTCATCATCGCTAAGCCAAGCCCTAACCCTAATTGAAGTTTAATCACCTGCAGATCGCGTTCCAACTTGCGTTTCTGGGCCGTCGTGGTGGTATGTCGTTCACCATCAATTCTGACTTGGATCTGGTAATTAAATCATTCCTCATACTCGTTTAAGTTCATACAACGTTAACCCTAAACTTAATTTGATGTATGTTATCTGGTTTGATCAATTGTTAGTTTTAGGGTTTATAATCAATTTAGGGAAAATCGGCTTTTGTATAAAAAGACGGGTTCACATTATATAATCACTTGGCAGCCTAGTGCAGTTGGTTATTTTGGTTTGTGTGTTCTAGTCCCGGCAGCCCGAGTTTTTAGCTTTTAATTTGTTTTTATTATTTTAACATATTTAAGCTTTATAAAAATCAATACTAATTAATATTAATTATTAAATAAACATTATTATATTTAAACCGACATTTTGGAATATATGTGTTTATCAGATCTTGTTAAAATCGTTCGTTTACGTTCATATATATACATATATATTTTTATATATGTGTACATATGTATGGATTATAAGTGTATTTTAATAATAATGAATGATCGTTATTTTATTTGAACCCCACACCATTATTGGAGGTTCCTTGTCGTTGTATATCTTTAAAAATTTGTTTATATATAAAAATATATATTATATATATCTTTCTTTAAAAGTTGTAACAATTGTATACATCTATAATTGTATTATATTTAATTGAATATTATTTAAATAATCATATAATTATTTAAGCTCATATTTATTTATTAAACCTAATAATAATGATTTCACAATAATAGTATCCGTAATGTCCAATCGTTCAATCAATAACATCTCAATTCCAAACATAACTCTAATCACATCGAGATCTTAAATCATCAAATTATGTTATATCCCTATAATTAATCTTATTACTATTATTTAACTAGGAATACTTGTCACTAAATCCCGAAGGGTTAATCATTCTCACATCATCACCTATATTTTGTTCATCCGATCAGGTGAGTATCTCACTCCCCCTTTTAACTCATTTTTAACCGTTTTGGGGACTTATGCGTATTTACAGTATTTATCTATTTATCTAGTATGCAAAACCGCAGCTGTTTAATCCTTGTGTGTATATCAGTTTATGCCTAACTTGCTATTTGCTTACTTGCTTTATTTGAACCGCATTCGGAGAGGTCCAACATATTCTCAGTTTAGTATGATCATACGACCGTCGTAGTGGCCGGCGTCCGACGCATTGACAATGGTTTCACCGACACCTCATTTTTGGTAACCAATGCCCATTCGCATGGCAACGGTTTAGCCCTTTCTTTATGTTTGATTGTTTGTGCATGTGCTATGGTTTAACTGTTTATCTCACATGAACAGTTTGCATCTTTCTTTATATATTATATATCCTATAACTGTTGTGTCTTAAACTGGTGTTTTACTCACTCAACATGTGTTGTTGACAAAAAAATATTTTATACGCATTCGCAGGTTATCAGCTTGGTTGTTTAGCAAGAGGAAGATCATGTAGAGATCTTTTTTAGGATACAAACTTAATTAATCATTGTTGTGATTCTTTATATTTGATATACTTAACTGTAATTGTTTTATTTAAATAAATTAAATAGATATTGTCATTTATTAATCTTGCTTGATAATAACCTTTGAAAGCTGTGAGCAATCAGTTCGCACCGGTGATATACTTAACTGTAATTGTTTTATTTAAATAAATTAAATAGATATTGTCATTTATTAATCTTGCTTGATAATAACCTTTGAAAGCTGTGAGCAATCAGTTCGCACCGGCATTTCCGCCGGAGGTTGGGGTGTGACAGTCAACAACTGTTTTGTATTTTATTATAAAGTAGATCTCAACTTATAATATAAAGATTGTTTCTACTTTCAAGTATCTCATCTAAAATCTTTGTTGAACCATAGATCTGTTTAATATTGTGTTTTGTAAACCGGACCCGATATATTATTGAACCCACTACTTTACCAGTTCACTGTTTGAACAAGTTTTTATTTTTTAAAACCAGGTTTCATAAACTAATTTAAAATTGTGAAATATATAAACAAAAAGTTACTACAAAAATAGACATAGAAGAGAAGAGAACAGAAAAGAAAATATATAAATTTTTAGTTGCATATAAATCTAATAAAAAAATATAAACTTAATAAAATATGGGTGTATTTTAGTCATATGTTTATAGTTGGTACCCCGACTAGTTAAAGCATTCATAATGCTTCTTTCTTTTAAATATAGCTACATGGTATACCTCATCTATTAAGCATGTTTAACATTTCCAACCAGCTAAACTCAGCAAACCCGAATCTTAAAAAAAAAAACTCCAGTCCAACCCACTAAGTCGGGTTACCAGATTAACCACCGACCGCCCAAGTGCCTAGTCCAACTAATGTATTCTATTTAATAGTCATAAGGACTCACTGAGACCAGTGGTATTTTTGAGTCCAATAGACTTGGTTGAGTAGTCTTGTCATTCGGGCATAGAAAAGTAAATAACAAAATTATAAAAAAAATCGTTAAAAGGGTGGCTCTGGACAAACCGTGTTTAGTTTAAGACGACTGTCTAGTATCTTGCCACCTGACATAAACAAGAAGTCCTCAGCCATTTTGTAGAGTAAATGCTCGTAGCCTCTCTCATCCGCCACCAAAAACTCGTTCTCTCCAAAATCGACATATGTTGATATTGGCTCAACCTCTAATAATCAAGATTTTAATTAAATTAAATAAGCAATTTACATATGCATTTGAAGAAAATAATATATGTGGCAAGATACCAGTACAGATGGGCATGTACTGGTCAAGGAGCAGGACATCAAGCAAAGATGGCAAACCTACTTCCACAATCTTTTTAACAATGGGAGAGCTTACCAAGAAGAACATGACAACACAAACTTTCATCGACAACAATCGAATAACTGCTACTGCCGACGGATCACACGAGAAGAGGTGAAGGACGCACTTAGGAGGATAGGAAGGTCTAAGGCGGTTGGCCCAGACAACATACCCATCGAGGTGTGGAAGTGTCTGGGGGAGGAAGGAGTCATGTGGTTAACTACTCTGTTCAATAGTATTCTCAAATCAGGTAAGATGCCAGACCAGTGGAGGAGCAGCGTTGTAGTTCCTATCTATAAGAACAAAGGAGACGCCCAATGTTGTGGTAACTACCGAGGAATCAAACTACTAAGTCATACTATGAAGCTATGGGAAAGAGTGATTGAGGTTAGACTTAGACGAGAAACTCAGGTTACGGTCAACCAATTTGGCTTCATGCCGGGGCGTTCCACCACAGAGGCAATACACCTTATAAGAAGATTAATGGAAAAGTATAGGGAGAAGAAGCGTGATTTACATATGGTGTTTATTGACTTAGAAAAGGCCTACGACAGTGTGCCACGACAGGTGCTCTGGGAGTGCTTGGAGGGTAGAAGAGTGCCCAGGAAATACATAGAGATAATTATGGATATGTATACCAGGAGTGAAACAAGTGTCCGTGCGCCAGTGGGGGATACTGATTTCTTTCCTGTAGAGGTAGGTCTTCACCAGGGGTCAGCGTTGAGCCCGTTTCTTTTTGCAGTAGTCTTGGATTAGTTGTCAAAGTCGATTCAGGGGACTCTCCCGTGGTGCATGATGTTCGCAGACGATATTGTGTTACTTGCTGAGAAAAAACAAGATCTAAACATGAGGCTTGAGGAGTGGCGAACAACCTTAGAGACAAAAGGTTTAAAGATTAGCCGATCTAAGACGGAGTACCTACACTGTGATTTTGGTGAGATAAACGACAGTGAAGACGCACACATCACAATTGAAGGGCAGGTGGTCCCGCAGGTAACGAAGTTCAAGTATTTAGGATCATTTGTACAGAGCGATGTGGAATTAGACAGTGATGTGACCCACCGAGTTCAGGTAGGATGGTGTAGATGGAAAGCAGCCACAGGTATATTATGCGACAAGAGTTTCCCGACTAATCTGAAGGGAAAATTCTATAGGGTGGCAGTTAGACCTGCAATGCTATATAGAACAGATTGTTGGGCCATCAAGAAGGCACAAGTGCGGAAGATGGAGGTAGCAGAAATGAGAATGCTACGTTGGATGTGTGGGCACACAAGGCTAGACAGAATAAGAAACGTTGTGCTTCGCGAGAGATTAGGGGTGGCGAACATAGCAGACAAGATAAAAGAGTGGAGATTGAGATGGTTTGGACATGTAAAGAGAAGACAGACGACGAATCCTGTTAGATCCGTAGAAAACATTACTATAGAGGGGAGGAGGGGTAGAGGACGACCGAAATTGACTTGGGATGAGAGGATTAGGCATGATTTGATAGACCTAAACCTCTCCGATGACATGGTTGAGGATAGGAATTCGTGGAGAAGTAGAATTAAAGTTAAGGATTTTTAGAGAGAATTGAATACCTTAGGGCTTAGACTTAACTTATTTAGGTCACATACTATAATGGTATTTCCCTTACATATTTTATTATTATTATTATTAGCTTTTATATTGCGGTTAAACTGTGACCTTTTTATTAATATTATTATAATTAGTAGTAGTTTTTTATATAACTGTTAAACTTTGATTTCCTTTTTTTGCTTCATACACATGTTCTTAGAGCCGAGGGTCTCTCTGGAAGCCACCTCTTTATTCCTTTGGATAGAGGTACGGTGTGCCTACATCCCACCCTCCCCAGACCCTACCTATAGCTCTGCTGTCGGTGGGATTTTACTGGGTATGATTGATGATGATTGATGATGATTTGAAGAAAATAATATAGAATATTTAAATATATCAACTTAGCTTAGTGAGTTGGAAAATTACCAGCCATTTCGAAATCATATAGCATAAAATCAATTGCTAGCTCAATAGGCGTCTTCGGTGTTCTAAAGGAAAATAAAATAACCAACATGAATGATGAATCACTGATATGTGTTTAGTCGTTTATGTTCTGAGGTGCACAAACCCATATTAGATCGAGTCAAATAAAGTCAAAACCATATCAACTAGTTTCAATAGGAATATTCTCAAACCGATCTAAATTATCGGATTGAAACCAGTTTCACCATCACTTTTGGATTGGATCTTAAACGTGCTTAAATGTGCACCTCTATTTAGTAGAGTGTTCATTATTCAGTTAGAAACCGATTAAAACCAAACTGAATAATAAATTTAGTTATAAGCAGTGGCGAAGCTTGGACGAGTTTGTGGGGTACTCAAAATGGATTTTAAAAAAAATCATAAACTAGGGGACCAGACAAGACTCAAATTTTCAGTCGAAAACGGGTAAATTTACACAGCTGTGCAAAAAAATCGACGGGCATGTGCCACCGAGGCCTCACTAAGCTTCGCCCATGGTTATAAGTTCTGTTTTAAACCGAAACAAAATTAGCATTAGTAATTCGGTTTTACGTTACAACCAAAAAATCTTCAAACCAAAACCTGTGTTAGGTGTGCGTTAAATGGGCGACTAGACATGCTTACGTGGAAATATGGGAGTGATCGGCACGTAACTTTCCAATGGCTGACTCCACCGCTTTCTTATACGTGTCAGATGCTACCCCACTCGGATATATCTTCCCACTGCATTCATCCATCCGTACAAATATTATAATATTAACCCTAACCGGAAAATTAATTAACCGAAACGTATTGCATCCGGTCAATTACATTCAAATCGATACAAAACACGGATCTGATCCGATCAACTCGTAAACGAAATCAATGAATTATTAGATTCCTTAATCGTCATCAATTATACACCGATGGACAAATGCATTATTAGTTACGATCGGAATGCGTTTTGAAACGATTTGAATAACGAAGAAACATAATAATAATAATTATTATTATTATTCTACCTCCGGTCGTAAATATTATAACGAGCATTGCTGTAATCGGAAAAACAGGTGCGAAGGCCGGAATCAACGGCGAGATTCCACACCGGATTCGGCTTATCTCCTCCGACGCCGGCGATCCAACCGGCACCGAGCTTGACTGTAACATTTCCGAAATCCTATTTCTTCATACGTCCTCCGATGCTTTCCGATGCCTCCAGAATCATAATATCTTTCACTCCGTTCTTCGCCAACACGTGTGCTGCCGAGATGCCTGATATATATATAGTTATATACATACAGGTAATTAAAATTAAAATTTAATGAATTAATGGTAATTATTAAATTAAAATGTGTTTATTATTGTGTTACCGGAGATTCCAGCTCCGATGATGATAACGGAATAACGGTTGCGTGACTCCATGGAGAGAGAAGAAGAGATGAAAGTTTTCTTTGATGTGTAAGTTGAAGAATAAAGCACCTGCAATGCAACGGTATTTATATAGGCGTTTTGAGTCTTTTAGCTTGTGTGATTTTGGATTAAATAAAAACTTTTTTTTATTTTATTAATTTTTTCCAGGAAAGTGTCAAGTTTTTTCGGAAATATGTAAAATTGTAAAGTGCTTTATTAGAAACCATCATTGAAATGTGGTTGCCGCGTTTAGATGTGTCATATCTCCCATTAAAATCACATTTAACTTAACTTAAGATTTAGTTTAGTTTAGGTTTTTTTAATTCTTTTTTTCTACGAAGTATGAATATCAAATTTACTGAAAATCGAGTTGGATTTAGGGCTGGCCAAATTGTTCATCGCTCGTCGTTCGTTCACCACTTGTCATTCGTTCACCGCTCGCTTGAAAATTGCTTGCTCGATTTCGGCTCGGTTTAAAAATTAGATGTTCGGCTCGGTCCGGGTTGAAAACATACCAAGCATGAGCAAAGCCTTGCTCGGTTCGCTTTTTTCTTGAATTATTTTTTATTTGTTAATTATATATATTTATTTTTATGTGTGTATATATACATATAAATAAATTATTTTTAAAGTTTTTGAAATTTCTCTATTTTATGTTGACTTTAAAGTTTAATTTTAAAAATTCAATCTGCTCAATTCGACTCATTTCCAAACCAAACCAATTATGAGCAAACCTGCGTTCAGTTCTGTTTGATTCGTGAACAGCCCTAGTTGGATTTAGAATAACGCATTATTTAGTCTTGTAATGTCTAAAACTTGCAAAAACCATGGGTATCATATAGTATGTCCCGATGACGTCATCATTCCACCTCCTCAAAGGCTCTTGTTTTCGCACAATAAACTAATTTCTTGGTATTGTTGTGAGTTGTGACTCAAAAGGAAGACCATTTATTCTTCACGTAACATAACTATACTCAAATTGTCATTTTGAAAAGTTAGAATGGTGGATTGTAATTACAAACATCTATGTCAACACCAAAAGGGAACTCATGTACAGTCAACAACTCAACACTGGACTACTCATATGCAACCGACTCATTATTGTGTCCTTGCTAGTGCCCCTTGGTATCTTACATTACCTGGCCAAATGTTGGTTTGGTTCAACAAATATGCATCTAAATGCACGATCCTTGGGAGGCTCACATTAATGCTCTTCATAGGATAAGCCGATGCATCAAGGGAACCGATTACTCATGGATTTAAAATACACCAGAGTACTCACGTCGGTTTAATGGTCTACACAGATGTCGATTGGCAGGATGCCCCCACAACAAGAGATCAAGTTTTGGTTAATGTGTCCTAGGGAACAATCTCATCTTTTGGTCGTCAAAACACCAACCTACGGTGTCTCATTCGTGTGTAAAGTCGTAGTATCAGGCGACTTTCACTAGTGTTTCAGAAGCATGTTGGCTTCAAAGTCTCCTATTGGAACTCCGTCAACAAGCATAGATAGTGTTATGCGGCAATGTGTGTGTTGTTTACTTTCCATCTAACTTTATTCAACATCAATGCAAGAAATATATTGAAATAGACATTTACTTTGTTTGTGAACATGTCACCCTTAATTCCTTTGTCTCAACAATATGTTAATCATGTCTTAACCAAGGACTTGCTGACTAGGTTGTTTGAAGAATTTTGCTCATGCCTCAACATTTACAAACCAGATGCTTTGACTTAGGAGCTAGGGGCATGAAGAAACACTAAGTGAACCCACAGGCAGATTATAGATAATCTGGGGGTTAAGTAATGTTTCCCACGAATGAGGTCCAACAGAGAAGGTTGTTCTTCGGGGGACCTGCAAAACAGACACCGTAAGCTCGTCACTGAAAAGGGGGGGGGGTTCCTCCTTGTGACCACCCTCCGGCGTGAGAATCAGACTAGATTGCTCTGAATATAAGTGTATATTAAGAGATTGCTAGATAAGATTGAGATAACAGATCATGTCCTTACCATTCCAAGGTGTTGGAGTATTTATAGCCGAGGGTAGGTTTCCAAGCAGGTACAGCCGGCTGAATAGTATTCCTGTTCTACCAACAGTGGACTATGCACAGGCCATGCTGGTTGGTGGATAGGTTACGGCCAACAGTAATAAGGTCGGCTGTATACTGTTCCTTTACTGCCGGCTACGCACTGTTCCACCAACTGTAGGCTGCGCACGTCCCCTCGTAAGGGTTGGTGAGTAGGCAGCGGCTAATAGTGACAAACAGTACTAGAGGGTGCTCCTCCTCGTATTGTTGTCGGTGAGCTGTCACCCTGTGATTGGTTCATGGGCTGCTCTGGTCAATTTGTCTGTTCCGCCCATACCTTAGTAGGTATAGTACGAAAGACCTTCCAGAAGCATACGGACTGGCTCACTTGGGCGGGAGCATTCCCGCCTTGCTCATTCCTTCATGTGACTACTGAAGTAGCTAACACCTTGTGCGTGTAGCCTTGCTGTTAGTGCGGGTAGCCTTCCCTGATGGCTTGTATCCGCAGCTGCGGGAACAGGCGGGGTACTTCACCATTGGGAGGCTTTCCCTGCGGGTACAGCTGGCGTACTGCGCGTAAGGTTCTTTGAGCATGGTGGGTCCTGCTGGAGCAGTTGGTCACTGCGCAGACGTCCCTGTTTTAGACGTCCCATTTGTGTGGATTCTCCATGGGGTCTTGGTAGTTTTCAACATAGTGATCAATTATGCTAAAACCACCAATTCCATCTTGGAGTTTCAAACAATATAGTTCTCGACGTTCCCGTCATGCGGGGATGTTATTCCCGTTTCCGCAAGCATTGCCCAGAAGATCCTTCTTGGTTTGGATTCCCTGCAGAGTGCTAAGTATGTGAAGGGTTTTGCCTTGACACTGTACCCGCACTTGTCTTACGGTTACTTTATTTCCAAGGTATTCCTGACGTCAATTCCCTGCGGGTGCTAGGTATGTGAAGGGTTTTGCCTTGACATTGTACCCGCGTCCGTCTTACGGTTACTTGGTTGCCAAGGTAAGGGGTATTTTCACGCTCACTTGAATCTTTTTGAATTTTGAATTTTGAAATTCGAAGAGTTGGTGGAAAGATAGGAACAGTCCAAACATCTGAAACGTCGTGCGACGGTTTCTTCTGACCGTGTCAGGACATGCAGGAAGTTATGGTGACGTGACAGTACATGGTCATTCCAGACGCTTTTTCAGGCGCGTGGGCGCGATTTTTCGGGCGCGTGGCCGCGAAATTAATGGTATGCGTCCTGTCAACAGCTGTTGCCAGCTTGCTTTTTGCCACGTGTCGTGGTTTCATTGCACCTTCGTTTTCTCTCTCTTCCGCATTAAATTCATCGCATTAATTGCGATTAGTATATAAAGGGGGAGAGGGCTATTTGTAATCCACACTTTCACCCTTCTCTTCTTCTTCTTAGCTATTTCCGGCAAATACTCACCTTTTCAGGCAAGCATTTTCCCGAAATCGTTTTCTTCTTTCTGCAAGATGTCTTCACGTGATCTCGAGTCTGCAGCCGATGACAAGAGTACTGCTGGCGAGTGCCAGTGTGCTCTGCCCGGCGATCTGTACCGGTATGTTGTCAGGAAGTTCATGCTCGATCCTCTCGAGCCTGAGTTTCCTGAACCCCATCAGACTGTGTACGATGCCCCCAGAGGCAAGATCGGGGTTTATGCAGCATTCTTTGTCTATGGGAATCTTAGGTTCCCATTGACAAAGTTTGTTTACCGTGTCCTTGAGAGGCACGGTGTTCATCTGACCGAGCTGCACCCCATGGCGATCGCCAAGATTCGCCACTTCGAGTGGGTGTGCCGGATTTTGGGCATCGAGCCCCATGTTGACCGCCTGATGACCTTCTACACTTGGAGGTGCATCCAGGGGTGGTATACCCTGACAACCCGTATTAAGGGTTTAAAGATTTGCGCGACCGAGCGCAGTCTTCGCGCGTGGAAGCGGGAGTTCTTCTTTATCTCCGCTCGCGCCATTCCCCTTGCCATGAAGTTTAAAAACGGGCAAGCTCTCCCAAGCCTTCACGCCTCCAACTACCAGGAGGCGGAATGGTTTTTGAGGATATCTCGGATCCAATCTCCGGTTTACCGGTTTGCGGAGTCCGGGATGGTCATGTTGGGGATGAGCCGGGTCTGGAAGGCGGCGGACGCGCAGAAGGTTCCGATCGTCCTCGAATACGGTTCGAACTCTGTTCCTTACGGTATGCTTTCTTTCCTTTTGTTGATTTTAAATTTCTTCTAACTTTTTCCCTGTTTATTTCAGAGGGGAACGACCTGAAGTCGCTCCTTAACCCGCGGGAGGCTGACGGTCCCGTACGGATGGGTACTCGCGCTCTTGAAGAGAACGAGTTGCCCATCCTCGAACAAACTGCGGATTGGTTCGTGGAGGTCTATCCGCTAGGCCATGAGATCCTTAGCGCCAGGCGGCCAGGTAAGGCGCTCTTCAACCCTCGACCCCTCAATGTTGAAACCTCTGCTGGAATTCCTCTAATCGTCTGTTCTGATGAGGAATCCGCAGATGGTCCTCCGTTGGTGCGGAAGAAGAAGGCTGCCGGCGGGAAGGGAAAGGAGAAAGTGGCCTCCACTGCCGATCCGGTGCCTCTGTCTGACTCGGAGACTGAGAGCGAGGAGGTGGCGGGGAATCCCGGTGGTGATAAGACCACGGCTCCGGAGGTTGCGACTGTCACCTCCGGAGAGCCCGAGAAGACGACGGTGACCGGCGCAAAGAGGCCGGCTCCATCGGGTTCATCCCCGCCCGTTCGTACTTTCAGGCTCAAGAAAACCCGTAAGTACAACTTTCTTCAGCTTTTATCTTCATAGCTTTATCCTTTTTAACACTTTTCTTTTTTACGCAGGCGTGGATGTTGACGCATTCCAGGGTGGAGCGCAGAGGAGTACCTCTCCGCCGATGACGGTAGGCTTGGTCAGCCTACCTGAGGCGTCGACCCAGGCGCCTGCGCCTGCTCCCGCTGGTTCAGTTGCTCACTCCTTTGAGCCGACTGTTCCAGCCGAGATGACGTCACCGCCGGCCGTGAGTGCGATTTTTACAGCATCCTTCACCGAGCCGGCGGTTACTATTGCTGCGGATTCTGCGGCAGCGATTGCGGCGGCTGCTACCATGCCCCCGCCACCGGCAACGATGGCCGGTCCATCAGGTACGCATGGGGGTTCTCTCCAATCTTTGCCACCTTCCCATCTGCCTGACCTTTTGGATGGGTTTCCTTTGGGTTCAGGTGATGGGTTCGGCGGCTATCGGCCTGTTATAGACCCTACAGGTGCGCAGGGTTCCTTTGGCCCTTTTTCACTTATATATTTTTTATCATCTTTTCCTAACTGCTTTTTGTTTTCTGCAGTATCGGATTCCAATGAAGTGTATGTTCCGCGATGGAACATACGCCGAGGAACAACCCTTCGTACCCCTGTGGAGTGCGTGGAATGGGCTCGTCACGCTGCTCCCAGTGGTGCGTTGGGGGAAGCCATGGCTAGCTACCAGGAGGGTAGGCTAAGCAATGAGCTTCGGGTTCTCCTCGCCCGGATGCAGCCGCGCGTTGAGCTGCTTTGTCGTGAAAACGACAAGTTAAAAGCAGCTCGCGCTAAAGAAGTAGCTCAGGCGTGGGCTATCCAGGAGGAGAACCAAAAACTCTCCGCAGCGGCTGCGGAGAAGGAGAAGGCCTTCAAGGCCCTTGAGGTTGAAGTTCAGGCTCGACTCGAGGCCCGTTCCAAGGCTGCCCAAGCTGTTAATGAACAGCTTCGGCTGGCTAAGGAAACTGCGAGGAACGCAACCTAGAGGGCCACCAAGGCTGAAGCTGTTGCTGAGCCTCTACGCGTGGAGAATGAAGAGCTTAAAGCAAAATTAGAGGCTCTCCAGCAGACTCATGATGCCTTGGCAATGGAGGATGCTAAGAAGCTTCAAGAAATCCTGGACCAGAGGGGGGTGCTTGACCATACCGAGCGTAAGCTAAAGGGCGTCGAAGAGGCTGCGGCTAAAGAGGTGTTGCTTGCCAACCTCAACAAGAGTGAAGCCGAACGCGCCCGTAACGAAGCTCAAGCTGCCCTCCAAGAAGCTCTGGCTGCCAAGGAATGGCTTCTTCGAGAAGCGTTGTCTCAGGTATGTTTTTATGTCTTTACGCTTTTCTTTGTAAATAGAAAAGGTTTCACTTGTATATTTTCTTTTGTAGGTTGTGCATCGGGTCTTCTCAGAGACATCTTACGACGATGCTATGAGCGCAGCCCTCAACGCCTCTCACGAGGATGGGGAAAAGGCCGGCTTTCTGCTTGGTCTAGGGTTCGTTGAGAAAGGCATCCCGCCTTCCAACTTCCCTTTATTCGATGTAGATACCGAAGCTGTATACGACCAAGCAGTAAATCAATACGCCGCCTTCCCGCATCCAGTGGTGGAGAAGGTGAATGAAGTTGCTGCTGCTGATGACGGGCTAGCTATCCTCAGAGCTTTCCTTGAACTGCCACGCTCTACTGATGGGGCTGGTCCAAGTGGAAGTGGCCCTGAAGCCTGATCCTGAAGATCCCTTCCCGCTGCTAGGATAGATATAGCTGTATAGATTTACTTTCTTGTAGGCGGGTAGTTACCCGGCCATTCTTGTAACGAATATTTATGAAATATAAATCTTTTGTGCGGGTAAGACCGTTTCTTTTATTGGATTCCTTGCTTTATAAACGTTATATGACTTGCATATTTTAGTTTAAATTAGCAATTTTCCAAGTGTTTAGAATAAATTAACCTTTGAACGTGGTAGATAGGTGTGAAGTTTTGCTTCCTCTTCCGTGATTGTGCGGGTAGGACCGTCACTTGCACGTAGTAGGATGGCTAAACTTTACCATCTGACCTGCGTGTAGGTTTTCCTCATCTTTTGAGGATAAGTTAACCTTTGAACGTGGTAGATAATAGGTGTGAAGTTTTGCTTCCTCTTTCGTGATTGTGCGGGTATGACCGTCACTTGCACTTAGTAGGATGGCTAAACTTTACCCATATCTGACCTGCGTGTAGGTTTTCCTTATCCTTTTTAGGATAACCTTTGAACGTGGTAGATGATAGGTTGAAGTTTTGCTTCCTTGTTCGTGATTGTGCGGGTAGGACCGTCACTTGCACTTACAAGGATGGCTAAACTTTACTTACATCTGACCTGCGTGTAGATTTTCCTTATTTTTAACGTTGTGTTTATGCGGGTTTTGCCGCCTTCCACACGTAACGACTTACTTCTTCCCCATTCATGCGGTGAATACCGGCACCAGTGTGGGAAGTTCGTAAGTATAAAGGTAAAGTTAACACATTATGAAAGGAGAATCATTTCCATTAGAAGTGGCTCTAGGCCTTTTCTTTACAAGTTTTGGAATTGATCTACATATAACATTTGCGTAATTGAGCTCCATTCCATGTTCTTGAGATGGGAGTGCCATCGAGCCTTTCGAGCCGGTATGCGCCCTTTCCCAGGACTTCTTTGATAATGTATGGCCCTTCCCAGACCGGGGCCAGCTTTCCTGGGCGTTCTTGGTTCGAAGCCTCGTTGTTACGCAGTATGTAGTCTCCTATTTTGAAGTTGCAGAGTTTTACCCGCGTGTTGTAGTACTTTTGCATTTGTCGCTTGTAGTTCTCTTCACGCACTGCGGCTAAGTCTCTGCGTTCCTCGGTTAGCATAAGATCCAACCGTCTTTCCGCATCATTGTCTTCTGGCTGAATCAAGACCCTTGGTGAGGGTAAACCAATCTCGACCGGGACCATGGCTTCAGTGCCATAAGTGAGGCTGAACGGGGTTTCTCCCGTACTGGCTTTCTTCAGCGTTCTGTTTGCCCAAAGGACGTGCGGAAGCTCGTCCACCCAGCCGGATCTGTGTTCCAAGAGTCTTTTCTTGATGCCTTCGACGATGCTCTTGTTTGCTCTTTCCACCTCACCATTACCTTGCGGGTGTGCCACTGAGGTAAAGGTGTGGGTGATTTGAAGTTCTTTCAGCCACTGTTGTAGCTTCTTATCAGCAAAGTTGGTGCCGTTATCGCTCACCAAATTCTGTGGAAGTCCAAAACGACAAATAATAAATTCCCAAATAAATTTTTTGATATGTTTTGCGGTTGTTTGGGCTAGAGGTTTTGCTTCTATCCACTTGGTGAAGTAGTCGATGGCTACCACAAGGAACTGAACATTTCCTGCTGCTGTAGGAAATGGGCCTGTCACATCGATGGCCCACTTCTGAAATGGCCATGAAGAAGTGACTGGAACAAGTTCATTCTTCGGGCGGTGCGTGTTGGGTGCGTAAAGCTGGCAAGACCTGCATTTTCTGATGTATGCCAGCGCATCCGTATGCATCCCCGGCCAAAAGTATCCCGCGTTGTTTAGCTTGGCAACAACAGCGCGGGGACCTGCGTGTACTCCACAGATGCCTTCGTGTACTTCCCTTAGGAGGTAGTCAGCATCTTGGTTGTCCACGCATCTTAAGAGTGGGCCAAGAAAGTTACGTCTGTAAAGGATGTCATCGATGAGTTGATAATTCAGTGCTTTACAGCGTAGTTTTCTTGCCTGTGTTTTGGACTCCGGTAGTGTACCTGTCGCAAGGTATTTTATTATTGGTGTCATCCACGTTTCCGTGCCGGTTTGGATGACACAAATTTCCTTGTGGTTTGCCAAAAAGCGATTAAGTGCCACTAGTCGTCCATTCAGTGTCTGAGCCTGTTTGATGGTAGTAGGTGATTCCATTTTGATAATGGCTTCGACCTTTTCAGGGTTCGCTCTGAAGCCATCTTTAGTGACGATGACCCCTAAGAACTTCCCTTCTTCCATCCCAAAGGAACACTTGCTCGGGTTGAGCTTCATGTTTATCTTCCTGAGCGTGTTGAAAGTTTCTTCGATGTCTTTCAACATCGCTTCTGGGTCAGGGCTTTTGCTGACCAAGTCATCCATGTAGACTTCCAAGTTCCTCCCAATTTGGGAATGAAACTCTTTGTCCATCAGGCGTTGGTATGTGGACCCGGCATTCTTAAGTCCGAATGGCATCATTTGATAACAAAATGTGCCATCGGGCGTCCGAAAAGCGGTTTTGTCCTGATCATCAACGGCCATGTGGATTTGATGGTACCCCTTATACGCGTCCAGGAAGCATTTAAGGCGGAATGGTGCCAACGAATCCACCTTAAGATCAATTTCAGGTAACGGATAACAATCTTTGGGGCATGCTTTGTTCAAATCTTTGAAATCTATGCACATGCGCCATTGTTTGTTATTCTTCGGTACCATAACGGGATTTGCAACCCAAGTTTGATATCTACTAACGCGTAAGATGCCTGCGTCAAGAAGTTCCTTGACTTGGGTTCTACACGCGTTAGTTTGTTCTGGCCCCATTACTCTGCGCTTTTGTACGATCGGTGTGACAGCCGGATCGCATTTGAGCTTATGCTCTGCCTTACTCCGGGGTACACCAGTCATGTCAGCTGGTGTCCACGCGAAGATGTCGGCGTTCCTTTGTAATAAGCGCTTAAGTAAGGTGCGTGTGGGATCAACAATTGTTGGGCCAATGGTTACGGCCTGGTCAGGGTACTTGCCATTGAAGGCCCATCTTTCTGGTTCGGTGATGGTTGGTTTAGCCATCTTTGGTTTGGGTTTAGATGAGACAGATGCGATGCATACCTAGGGAATGCCGGTGATCATCGCTACACCCTCAGCTGTTGGCCATCCCATCATGCCGTGGACTGAGGATACCACGGCGTTGAATCTTGCCATCCCGTCTCTCCCGAAGAGAATGTCGTACGTGTGGTGTGGCTTTCTCATCACGACAAAGTCCACATCTTCTGTGCGGGAGTGTTTTCCATCTGTAAGAGTGACGGGGAAAGATAGGATACCCAGGGAGGTGCTTGTGCTGCCATCAAACCCTTCCATCGATGCGCAGATCGTTTCCATGCGCTCATTGTCTTCGTCATCTAGCTTGTCGAAGAACTGCCTGTACATCACCGTTGACGAGGCGCCGTTGTCAGCAAGAGTGCGAGAAGTGATGTAGTGCCCCAGCTGGCTTTTTATGACGATAGGGCCTTCCTTGCTGGGTCCTCCTGGCACTCGCGGGAAGCGCACCTCAGCTTCCTTCCACGCGCATGGTTCTGGCGTTCGCCTTTTTCTTCCTCTGATGTTGCCATGAACCATGTTGATGCTGATGTCAACGGGCTTTCGTCCGTTGCCCCGGTACCGGTTGTCGTTCCGTCCTCCCTTCTTGATTGATGCCACCAGGTGTGCCAATCTTCCATCCTTGACGAATGCTTCAACAATATCTTTCAAGGATGTACACTCTTCCGTACCATGACCTTTTGTCCCGTGGAAGTCACAGGATTTGCTCTGATCCGCATTAGGTCGGTGCCGGATCACAGGAGCTTTTGGCAACGGTAGCTTTTCAGTGGCAAATATCTCCGTGACGCTTTTGGTGAGTGGCGTCCACCGGTGCTTTTGGCTTGAAGGGTGTGTGTGATTTCTTCCGCCAACAAGAGGACGAGAGCTGGATGAGGTGTCAAAGTTTACCCTTGACTGCCAGATACCTAGCTTCCTTTTTTTGTTCTGCCGGGCGATCCGGACATTGTTCTCTCTTGTCCTCTGCGTGTAGAGGTGTGTACTCTGGGGGAGGTCCCTTCCCAGTTGCTTCTCTGTCTCGGCAAAGCGCTTGGCCGCCGTCATGATGGCATCCCATGTTGATGGCATGCCATCCTTACCCGTCAATGTGCGGATAAGCTCCGGGTACTCGGCGCCTTGGATGAAAGCGGCGCGAACAAGATCTTCACTTACGTTGCCGAGACTTAGCTTTTTGGAGTTGAAGCGGGTGATGAAGTCTAATAAAGATTCATCCTCCTCTCTAACGCAGTTGAGGATGGTCCACTGTTCCTCGGTGTATTTCCTCTGTTGGCTGAAGTGCTGGCTGAACTTGTTCTGAAAGTCCACCCAGTCATATATGTGGTGGACCGGTAAACGATCGAACCATGCCCTGGCCGCTCCAACCAGAGTCATCTGGAACATATAACACCACGTGGGTTCCGTCCAGTTACTGACGGTTGCCCCCGCAATGAATCTGTTCAAGTGGTCGTCTGGGTCGGATAGACCATCATAAGTGCCAATGTTAGACATTTGTTTGGCACTTCTCGGGGCGATTGCTTCCGCAATGTCCCTTGCAAACTTTGACTTCCCTGCATTTGTAGCAGTTGGCCTAAAGGTTTTTGAGAAGTCACGCGGGTTTCTCTCCGCATTTGTTGGTTTAAAAGCTTCCCCAAAATTCCTTTTTGGCTGGGAGTCCGTTTCCTTACGCTTCCCTTTCGCCTTATGGCGAGGGTTTGCGTCGGTGTCGGATTATTCCCTCTCCTCGTCTGAGTACTCGCACTCGCTGTTCATATTGAGTTGTTGGCGAGTACTGCCGAATTCGTCAGCCTGTTGAACTGAACGCAAGCGTTCATCCAATTCAGCTTGGAACTCTCTTTGACGTGCTTCGGCCCACGCCTTCACTTGATCTAGTGTTTGGCGAGGGGCCCTCGTTCGTTTTTCCAACTGGGCATCAATGAACCCCAGTGGAATACTTACTGCACTTGCCCCGGCTTGGGTAGTCGGGGTAGTGTTCGTAAGATTTGTATAACCGCCGGTGTTCCCCCCAGTTGCTAGGGTTGTGGTTACCGGGGTTTCTTGGTCGGTTACTGGCCTTGGGACCGGGGTAACGTTAACCATTTCTTCAGAAATTTTGAAAAAACTAAAATAGTTCTAGCTTTTATGCACGGATGGCGCCAATGAAGAAACACTAAGTGAACCCACAGGCAGATTATAGATAATCTGGGGGTTAAGTAATGTTTCCCACGAATGAGGTCCAACAGAGAAGGTTGTTCTTCGGGGGACCTGCAAAACAGACACCGTAAGCTCGTCACTGAGAAGGGGGGGTTCCTCCTTGTGACCACCCTCCGGCGTGAGAATCAGACTAGATTGCTCTGAATATAAGTGTATATTAAGAGATTGCTAGATAAGATTGAGATAACAGATCATGTCCTTACCATTCCAAGGTGTTGGAGTATTTATAGCCGAGGGTAGGTTTCCAAGCAGGTACAGCCGGCTGAATAGTATTCCTGTTCTACCAACAGTGGACTATGCACAGGCCATGCTGGTTGGTGGATAGGTTACGGCCAACAGTAATAAGGTCGGCTGTATACTGTTCCTTTACTGCCGGCTACGCACTGTTCCACCAACTGTAGGCTGCGCACGTCCCCTCGTAAGGGTTGGTGAGTAGGCAGCGGCTAATAGTGACAAACAGTACTAGAGGGTGCTCCTCCTCGTATTGTTGTCGGTGAGCTGTCACCCTGTGATTGGTTCATGGGCTGCTCTGGTCAATTTGTCTGTTCCGCCCATACCTTAGTAGGTATAGTACGAAAGACCTTCCAGAAGCATACGGACTGGCTCACTTGGGCGGGAGCATTCCCGCCTTGCTCATTCCTTCATGTGACTACTGAAGTAGCTAACACCTTGTGCGTGTAGCCTTGCTGTTAGTGCGGGTAGCCTTCCCTGATGGCTTGTATCCGCAGCTGCGGGAACAGGCGGGGTACTTCACCATTGGGAGGCTTTCCCTGCGGGTACAGTTGGCGTACTGCGCGTAAGGTTCTTTGAGCATGGTGGGTCCTGCTGGAGCAGTTGGTCACTGCGCAGACGTCCGTGTTTTAGGTGAGTCTTGCGGGTCCAACTGAGCTAGGGGCATGTTATAATATTCCCGTTTGTTGTCAATATTCCCATTGATTGTATATCTTCGATTATGGTTTGACCATGGTTATGACTTGACCAAAGACCATCGGCACATGTCTTGACCATGATCCTAGTCCTAGTTGATCCCTTTTAACTTCTCAAATCAAAGTATGTCACCCTTCAAGTTAATTTCTCTCAACTGTGGCCCTGATTTTTATGATCAAACACCAATCATGACTCCTTTTTTATCACTACGAACAACTTGCGCAATTGACTCAGTAAACTTACAATCATACATCACATATAAATAGACCAAATTTGTTGAAGTTAATTCCCGAACCGAGTTATGGGTTGGGAAGGTGGGGCGGTTCAAGCCTATGGATCGATTTTATTAATTATTTAGTATTGCAATTAGGGATAATTATCTATTTTATTTATTAGATAGAGATGGAATTTTATTTAATAGATATATAGGAGTTTGTGTTTTATTCTAATTGTAATCGAGCCTCTGTAAAACCCCAAAAAATTCATGTAAGGGTTAAGAGAGAATTGATCAAGTTTTGAGTTATTTTCTTGATTAATAAAATTGGTGAGTTGTGCCAAATATATTCCCGTGTTTAATTCGACCTGGGCCATTAAAATAAAATCATATGCTTAACTCAAGCAATGCTTGATATATGTTTAGACCTTGACCTTGACTGCCTTCACTTTGACTCTAAACACACACCATAAATACTAACTTATACTAAAACACCAAACTAATGAACCGACCCAGACCAATAGATTGGCATGCCACCCATATGACTGACCCATCTTCGACTCTAATCTTTTACTTCACATGTGAACCAAACAAGGATGAGGTCCAACAATCACCTCTTAATCTTGGTATGATGTTTCAAGTGGATATGACAAGTAAGAAGTTGGTACGTTTCTAACACTTTATAACAATAAATAAATAGAAATCCAACATTACAAGTAAATTTAGTAAATATAATATTTTTTTAAATAAAATATCCGTTGTTTAATTTAGTTAAATTCCAGCACAAAATTATCTCGATTGAACGTGATGAGAATATTTTAATTTCAAACTTGGGAAAGCAACATGTTATGGTGAAATGATCTTGTGACTTGTGAGGCGTTTATGATATTGTGAATAATCTATTGTTACATGACGCCTTTCAGTCCAAGTGGGTTCCTTTAGAGTCATGAAGTCATGTTAAGAGGATCTTCAAAAGGCATGTTCATAACCTTAATCATCATCACGTTATCATTATCACCATTTTTGTATTACACATAAAAATATATTTTTATATGCATGATTATGATCCGAACAAAGACATGACTTACGCAATGCTTTTATTATCAAATCGGTCATTCAATCAGTCGTCTTGTCAGTCCCACTAGTTTGATCGCTTTTATATTATAAGATAATGTCATATAAATTATAAGTTATAAACATATCACTCGTTTACAAAAAAGTATGAAAAAAGTTATACATTCTAGTGTGGATTTGTAATTTTAACAAAAATAAATCTGAAATAAACAAATTACAAGACTTTAGTTTTGGCATTTTTGTTATAATATAAATCTAGTTTGACCTAGGGCTGTTCACGAACCAAATCGAACCGAATGCATGCTTGCTCATACTTGGTTTAGTTTGAAAGAGAGCCGAACCGAGCAGATTAGATTTTAAGAAACGAGCGATATTTTTATGTTTGAACTTGGTCTGGTTTGAATTCGAACGGCTTGGTTTGGCTTGGTTTTGTACAAATTTTTTAATTTTAAAATTCTAAAAGTAAAAAATAACATTAATCAAGACTTTCAACTCTAAAATTTGACCCATTGTGAATCAGTACAAAAGAATTCAACTAGACCGTTTATGTAGTTGGTTTTCGCCTTTCGGTCCGTTAATCTAACCGGTCATGGCCGATCCTGTCCCGTTTCATAAGTTGATTGTTTTTTAATGATCCGTATTCGTAGGAGTGATAAATTCGTGGGTTTGAAAAAAGAATTCTAGAATAACTTTTTAAAAGCCACTTCGTGTAAACTTAGTAGCGGTCAACTTTGACTTGTTTTTTTACTGCTCATGTATTTGAAAAATTCCAACTACATGAACTCAACAGAAAAGGTCTTGGATTAAAACAGTCCAGTCAATCGCTAATGAATTCTTTTTATCTTATCTATCACAATTCACAACATAAGAGATGCTATATTAGAATGCACCTTTCATTTCATAGCTCATTAATATACAATGTCACACACTAGCTTTGAACGAAGACATGACTTCAAACTAAGAAGTCCCCTTTACGTATGTCTCATTGGTATAGAGTAATAGAACTGAATGAAATATATCATTATTATTTTATTGTCATGTCTGGTTAATCTATGCGGATTAAATGAATAATCACTTTATACTATTTGGTAGACATTAAAAGACGCAGGAATAGAATACAAATGACAAAAATACCCCTATGTTAATGTAAAAGAAAATTACCATAATAATAATAAAAAAAATAGCGACGAGAGCGGTAGTAGCAGTCATGTGGTAGCAGACTAACGGTGGTAGTTAGGTGTTGGTATCAAGAAAATAAAATGACATAAGAAAAGAATAAAAAAAAATTCAAGGGGGTGGGTGGGAGGGGGGTTTAAATGAATGTTTTTTTCATGGAATATGGTTTCTTAAATAATTTTTTATTTTGTTCCACTGGTCAACCAAAAACTTTTTTTTCTCTCTCAATGGTTATTTCATAGCTCTCACATCACAAATCTTTATATTTAAAACCAACTTATATGTTAAAGTAATTCATTACCATTTATTTGTAAACTGATAACTATTAAATATTAATTTGAAGTACGAAAATAACTAAATAAATACTTTAATTGTTTTAAAACAATATTGTACGTACAACCAAACAAACCGACTTTTAACAATATATGATAACTTTATTTTTTCTATCAATAATCGGTATAATACACGGGTTTTAAATTACTCTTTATAATCTATGAGCTAGGCAACTGGTAAGTAGATATATCCATGACTTAGTCGTGGATGAACATCATGTGGTGGTTAGTTTTTTCTTTCTTTTTCTTATTCGTGAGGTTGACAAAAGAATTCTAGAATACTTTGGACGTCACTTGGTCTAATCGTATTAGCGGTCAACTTAATCTTACTTTTTAATTCACTCTAGCTATGTGTAACATACCAAGTACCAACCACTTTGTTTACAATGAAACGACATAGAGTCGTCAATTAATCATCCGAATGAATTGTTAATTATTATTTATATAATAAGTATTTAGTTAAATTTGAACACAGAAAAAGACATCAATTATCCAGCGCCCTTCAAGGGGTTTAGTTGAATTTCAACTCGATCAATGTCCAAAGAACATGTAATAATATTAAGGAGAGTTGATTAAAAAATTTTATATAACTATTTAGTTAAATTTGAACACTAATGTCAAAGATATAGTCATATGAGTTCGTATTTGCGATCGTGGACGTATGAGTTTGTTTTTTTTTGTCATTGGGTTACCCCATATAATCGGGTTTTGCTGATAGTTTAAAAAAAGAAACTTTTATATCACATGCATTAGAATTTGGAAACTTAATGTAAAGTGTAAACAAATAGTCCTAGTTTAAGATAGACTAATCTAACATGTGAGAGCTTGAGTTCGAGGCCTCGAGATAGGCTCGTTAATAAATTCAAAGTCAAAGAATAGCTCTGACTTGACTTATACACATATCAATATTTTATATTTGATAGTTATATAGATAATAAATATATATATATTATTTTGTTATTTTTAAAATATTTTTATACAATATATATTTTTTACATAAAATAAAAAAAAATATATTTATATAAATAGTAGTGCAGATTAGATGCACAAGCCTACCGAACTAATATGTCCGGGCTCTAACTCACTTGCTAAGGGAACTTTAGTGTAGCATAGAGTTCATCTAAGCTTGATTTGGTTCAAGCTTTTACCAAGCCCGTCTTGATTTGTGTGAGTTGGGTCACAAGTCGTGAGCAGTAACCAAAACTCGTCCGGTACAGCTCTTTTTGGAGTTGCCCACCAAATTATATATATACTAAAAGATGGTTTGTGATCACTGTTCATTCAAGGCAATCACAATTTATAAAGTGCTTGAAGCAACTATCATACAAAGTTATATATAAGTGCTTGAAACAACTATTACAATTTACAAGCCATTTAAGCATGGATTATTAAGTTTACATATTAGATTGTAGTGATTCATTGTGTATATAAATTTGAAGAGTTTCAATTGATATTTTGAATTAATTATTTAGTTGTGAATACGTGTGTGAGGTAATCCTGCTTAACATAGTCATGCAAAAGGTAATTATTACAGTATTGAAAGTTAGAAAGCCTGACTAAAATAATCTTATTATATAAAATAAAAAAGTAATGGTTTTGAAATAAATATAAAAACACTTGAATCATAAAACTTTAGTAATTGACAACTTCTTAGGAAAGTAACTATATTCATATTATGAAATAGTTTATTAATTTTTTAGGAATTTTTAAGTGCGAGTCATGGAGTCAAGATTTGTGTAGGTTTGAACTCCATTACATAACCCATACTTTAGGTATATGATTTCTTTATAGTTATTGACGAAATTTATTAATTAAATTAGGTATAGAATTGTGTAACGGTCAACATTATTTTATGAACTTCAATTTTAGTCACCAGTGAAATTGGTTGGAACACTCTAGTTATTGGACAAAATGGTGATTTTAGCAAACCTTGGCATAGATTAGACAAATTCATTGAACAAGTTGACAAGTAATGATTCTACCAGACCAAATATTATACCGTTGAGGGGTAGAAAAGTGATTAAACTTGGGTGGTTGAAAATATATTATTAAGATTCAAATCCATTCTTGTAGGGTTTATATATAAACAAAGTGGTGCATATTGTTGTTTTATACGAACTAAGTTGAACCGGTTAGGTAATTGATAAAATTAGTTGACTGTTAAGTATTTATATTTCTTTGGGTAAGAACTAACTACTAAGAACTACCTAAGTAAAATCTTACATGGGAAAGATGAGTGCACAAAGTTTTCCAAAGCCAAGTATACAATAAAGTTGTCGACTTTTAAGATAAATGTATATATAATTCATTAACAATAGTCAATTCATAATTCTATTTTCAGAAGCCCTTTGAGATTTATGTCTAGTTACTCAAGTTATCTTTGGTGCAAATAGAATTGTTAGGTTGCTTCATTTAGGTTGTTTCATTTGTTTTTAGGTCTAATGTGTCTATCTTGGTATAAAAAGCCTGTTATTCTTCTTGTTGTTGCACGTTAGATGATGTATGCTAGTGAATAGGTGAAAGTATCGATTGTTATGAAATTTAAGGATTTCAATCCAATAGAATAAATTAGAGAATTCGAAATTATTAAAGAAGATAAAAAGAAAGTGTTTCAAAACATTGCTAAACTATTTTTGGTCTTAGGCAATGCATCGCTGTCTACAATCGGGGACGAGTGACATATGATGTTTTCTTTTGCCATTGAGTTACACGGGTAGCCAGACTTTATTCGTTGACCGTTAAGAAAACTAAAAAGTAATATTTTTATTAATAATTTATATGATCTTTGATGGGTGGCTTCTCTCTGAATTGTGAAAGTGGCTTGTTTGTAGGCGTTTTTTTTATTATACAAGTTCATTTTTCTAAAATAAATAAATAAATACTTTATATGACTTAATAGGTATGTCAAATCATACCCTAGAAAAGCAAATAAGAAGATCCTTCCGCCACCAAATTTTATCTTCTATCTTCTAGAATATGCTTAATGAGTCAAAGATTGTGTTAATTACGTTATTAATACATGAACAGTCATTATTTAGTTAACATTTGAATAGGGTAGTGATTATTTATTTATGTATTAAATTATGATTTGAGGATGACTTCATGTGTGAAACATGTCCAATTCCAAACTTAGAAGCTGATTCTATACCCCATAAAAATGATTGCAATTATATAAAATAGTTTATTCATTGTTTCATTTTAGTGGTGGTCAACTTCAACTCTAATACTACTTTTGACTCCAAATTTATTTGATTTAACTTTATTCCATACACGTCCCAACCCCACCCAACATTTGAATATTTGATCCCTTTCACATCCCATTCATATAATAGACATTAGGCTATTTGTAGTGGAGGGGCTATAAATTGGGGCGTTTTGTATCGTATGGCGTCCAGTCAGTAAGGGATGAGAATTTGTTTTTGGGGTGTAATAGTGTAGGGCTACAAATAGTAATATATATGTATATATAACACACTCACATACCCATACATGTCGGCCCCACCACGAAGAACTCGCCCCTTCTTTCAGGCGACGAGAAGAACTCGCCCCAACCCCTTTTCGCCCAAAAATCGTCCGGGGCAGTGTTCGCGCCCCTTCGCGTCTAAAATCGCCCAAACTCGCGCCCCACTACATATGGCCTTATAAATTATGTTATAAATAATTTAATAAATAGTAGTAATAATAAATAATGAGAAATTGGATTTTAATAATTCGAAATCATATTTATACTTTCACGATTGACATTTCACTTTAATTGTGAAAAACAATCCCAATAGCTAAAATAGCATAATCATATTTGATTTTTACATGATTTCTATTCGACTTCTTTCACAATGATGATTATGAACGAAATGAAGAAAACTTGTAAGCAAATGTAAGTATAAAGCCAAGTGTAAATTTCTTATGATTATGCAACTTAGAAGTGTTATTGGTCAATTTTGTAGCCAGAATTATTATTAGTCAGAGTCAAAGTTTAGATTATTATAGATTATTAAAATATACTTTTTCTTAAAAATAAGTAAGGCCCCAAACCGGTAGCCCTACTTTAGCGTCGGATTTACTCATAAACACAGTTCTTGCAATCAGAGTTAATTAAAACTTTCGCGGAATATAAAAAAAACTTTCTTAAAACATTTCATATCAAAACACGTCTTGTCTTAAAACATCATTTTGCCTTTCAAAATAAACGAAACATTAAACTTAAACATCTTGAGTCTTCCGATGCCAGCCTCTTATTCAGTGCCACGTGTCTCCTCAAGCGAGATGCCTCCTCCTACTCACCTGCGTGCATATTAAAAGTCAGCTACGCTGAGTGAGTTCTAGTTAATCACATAATCATACAATACCTTCTTACGTTACATACTTAACCTCTTAACTTTCTTTCATACACACATAATTGCATATACTTTCATTCTTACCTTCATACTTTCTTTACATACATAATCATACGTTTTAAAGAGCCTTTCGCCCTATAACCTCACAGATATTATAAGGGTCTGGTCCCTAACATCACAGATATTATAAGGGTCTGGTCCCTAACATCACAGATATTATAAGGGTCTGGTCCCTAACATCACAGATATTATAAGGGTCTGGTCCCTCTTTCCTCGAATATTAGTAGGGTTCGGTTCCCTAGTTCTCGAATATTAGTAGGGTTCGGTTCCCTAGTTCTCGAATATTAGTAGGGTTCGATTCCCTCTTCGTTACCATACAACCATACATCATACCTCGAGTATTATTAGGGCCCGGTACCCTCTTCGTAACCATACAACCATCCTTTCATTCTTTTATTAACTTTATCATATTCATACACATAAACATACATATCATACTTACCTTATGCTTAGCGTTACAACCTGACAGTACGTGCAATATCCGAAGATCGTTCACGTACCATCAAGCAATCATTCATACATATCACATCATTCACATAAGGCATACACTTATCTCTTAGGATAAGCGTATTAACAAACACGTCGAGTATGCACACAGCCCCGAAAACATAACACATAAATGGGGCTAGAAACTCACCCGAACTCTGCCTCTTCCTCCGATAGTTGTAAATCCCTTCTTTAACTGAGCTCGGCTGACTGTATAAGTTACATGTATCAATACTCGCCTGATCTAATCTGGTGGCCTAGTATTAGCTTACTTTTACTTATCGTTTTAATTTATTTTCTAATCGAACTCAGCTTTAGGCGAAGGTAAACCTTAGGCGAACTTAGCTTTAGGCGAAGTTAACTCTTAGGCGAACTTAGCTTTAGGCGAAGTTAACCCTTAGGCGAACTTAGCTTTTAGGCGAAGTTGTCATCAGGCGAACTTAGCTTTTAGGCGAAGTTGTCATCAGGCGAACTTAGCTTTTAGGCGAAGTTGTCATCAGGCGAACTTAGCTTTTTAGGCGAAGTTGTCATCAGGCGAACTTAGCTTGCAGGCGAAGTTCATCAGGCGAACTTAGCTTGCAGGCGAAGTTGTCGGCTGCAGCTACTGTTCGTCCTTAATCATCTTCGTTTCTTAACCAAATAACTCGATTTAGGTATCCACGTAATCGTCTGACCAGCGCCTAAAAACCCCAACCATCAAATCGGCCTAACATCGATGTCTAAGGGGTGCGATTTAGGCATATAGGTTACGGGTTCTTTTAGGTTAACAATTAACCTATCAAACGCTAATCAACTCCAGTAATATTTGTTGTTTTAGGTTCGTTTATAACAAACTAACACAGATCCATGACTTCCCAAATCAAACCGAACCTATACGAACGATTTCTAACTATAAACGTACCTTGAACGAGTCGAACTACGAACCCGGTTAAGCCTTGATGTTGTTTTGGTCCGTCACGACGTTCCAGCACCAACAAGCTCGGGTTTTCGCCTTCGGATCTTGTTTCGGGTTATAAGATGGTGTTGTGTGTGTTTTGGGGTGTGTAGAGATTACGATGGATAAATGGATGGAATGGAAAGGATTGGGGTTTAAGGGGGTATTTATACTCCCTTAAGCCCATGGACCGAAGGCCCATATTTCCTTTTGGTCCATATCTAATCCCATCTAATTATCCTACTAAGTCTTCATATTTTGCTATTATTATTATCGTTCCACTAACTCGTTTATTTCACCCGACAAAATAATATATTAAATATTACTTTAGAAATTTCGGGATGTTACAAGTCTTCCCTCCTTAAAGAGGTTTCGTCCCCGAAACCTAGCTTATTTCTTTAAAAGGAATACCTTTTTCTTTATAATCGCACACTTTATTGAATCACCTTTGCTTTCTGAGTTATCCTTCTTACTCCCGACTTTGCAGCCATCGAATGGTGGTCATGTGTTTTAGCTATTTAAGGTAGCTTGTCCATGAGGCTCTCGATGTCTCAAGTCTCGTATCGTCTTTCCAAGGGCTTCCTTTGATGCTTTTGTGACAATTTGGCAACTCTCTTAGCATATCTGACTACAAGCTCCAAGCGTGACTTCTTCATTACTTTTTGCAGTTGGAGTCATGTTGTTTTCGTATATCGCTCTGCCTCAGATTCTTCTCGTGTCCGCCTCTTTTGTAACAGTCATCTATCTTATCTCTAAGGAAACACAAATATTATCACTCTATGAATTATTTAGCACGTGATTCGTAAGGTAAGTAGTTAATGACGTTGATCAAGTGTAATTAACTATTTGCGTTACTCCTCAGGTTCTACATACTTCCCTTCATGATTTCACTTATGCTTGTTTATACTCTTAAACAGTTAATCAGTTAAGATCAATTAATCCTATCCCTAACCTGCACTCATTTTTCATTTAGCAAATAAGCCAACATTAACATACACCATTTACCATACACTTTACCTTTACTGAGCTTGCTTGAGTGACACATGGCTATCTTGAACTGGCATCTTCTTTCTTCCTCATTTTAAATCCCATTCTCTGTTCGAGTCTAAGCATGTAGGATGCTTAAATCTCTCGAACTTATGCTCTGATACCAACTTATAAGGCCCCAAACCGGTAGCCCTACTTTAGCGTCGGATTTACTCATAAACACAGTTCTTGCAATCAGAGTTAATTAAAACTTTCGCGGAATATAAAAAAAACTTTCTTAAAACATTTCATATCAAAACACGTCTTATCTTAAAACATCGTTTTGCCTTTCAAAATAAACGAAACATTAAACTTAAACATCTTGAGTCTTCCGATGCCAGCCTCTTATTCAGTGCCACGTGTCTCCTCAAGCGAGATGCCTCCTCCTACTCACCTGCGTGCATACTAAAAGTCAGCTACGCTGAGTGAGTTCTAGTTAATCACATAATCATACAATACCTTCTTACGTTACATACTTAACCTCTTAACTTTCTTTCATACACACATAATTGCATATACTTTCATTCTTACCTTCATACTTTCTTTACATACATAATCATAAGTTTTAAAGAGCTTTTCGCCCTATAACCTCACAGATATTATAAGGGTCTGGTCCCTAACATCACAGATATTATAAGGGTCTGGTCCCTAACATCACAGATATTATAAGGGTCTGGTCCCTAACATCACAGATATTATAAGGGTCTGGTCCCTCTTTCCTCGAATATTAGTAGGGTTCGGTTCCCTAGTTCTCGAATATTAGTAGGGTTCGATTCCCTCTTCGTTACCATACAACCATACATCATACCTCGAGTATTATTAGGGCCCGGTACCCTCTTCGTAACCATACAACCATCCTTTCATTCTTTTATTAACTTTATCACATTCATACACATAAACATACATATCATACTTACCTTATGCTTAGCGTTACAACCTGACAGTACGTGCAATATCCGAAGATCGTTCACGTACCATCAAGCAATCATTCATACATATCACATCATTCACATAAGGCATACACTTATCTCTTAGGATAATCGTATTAACAAACACGTCAAGTATGCACACAGCCCTGAAAACATAACACATAAATGGGGCTAGAAACTCACCTGAACTCTGCCTCTTCCTCCGATAGTTGTAAATCTCTTCTTTAACTGAGCTCGGCTGACTGTATAAGTTACATGTATCAATACTCGCCTGATCTAATCTGGTGGCCTAGTATTAGCTTACTTTTACTTATCGTTTTAATTTATTTTCTAATCGAACTCAGCTTTAGGCGAAGTTAAACCTTAGGCGAACTTAGCTTTAGGCGAAGTTAAACCTTAGGCGAACTTAGCTTTAGGCGAAGTTAACTCTTAGGCGAACTTAGCTTTAGGCGAAGTTAACCCTTAGGCGAACTTAGCTTTTAGGCGAAGTTGTCATCAGGCGAACTTAGCTTTTTAGGCGAAGTTGTCATCAGGCGAACTTAGCTTGCAGGCGAAGTTCATCAGGCGAACTTAGCTTGCAGGCGAAGTTGTCGGCTGCAACTACTGTTCGTCCTTAATCATCTTCGTTTCTTAACCAAATAACTCGATTTAGGTATCCACGTAATCGTCTGACCAGCGCCTACAAACCCTAACCATCAAATCGGCCTAACATCGATGTCTAAGGGGTGCGATTTAGGCATATAGGTTACGGGTTCTTTTAGGTTAACAATTAACCTATCAAACGCTAATCAACTCCAGTAATATTTGTTGTTTTAGGTTCGTTTATAACAAACTAACACAGATCCATGACTTCCCAAATCAAACCGAACCTATACGAACGATTTCTAACTATAAACGTACCTTGAACGAGTCGAACTACGAACCCGGTTAAGCCTTGATGTTGTTTTGGTCCGTCACGACGTTCCAGCACCAACAAGCTCGGGTTTTCGCCTTCGGATCTTGGTTCGGGTTATAAGATGGTGTTGTGTGTGTTTTGGGGTGTGTAGAGATTACGATGGATAAATGGATGGAATGGAAAGGATTGGGGTTTAAGGGGGTATTTATACGCCCTTAAGCCCATGGACCGAAGGCCCATATTTCCTTTTGGTCTATATCTAATCCCATCTAATTATCTTACTAAGTCTTCATATTTTGCTATTATTATTATCGTTCCACTAACTCGTTTATTTCACCCGACAAAATAATATATTAAATATTACTTTAGAAATTTCGGGATGTTACAAAATATATATACTCTATAAATATGTAAAAAAGTGTATTTTGTATATGAATAACTCTAACTCAATAAACACAATAAGTCCAGGTTCGACAACTCGTGTTTGAAAAACTTTCATGAGCCAAACTTCATTTTTAAATATAGAGCCCAAAATAAGCCAAACTCAAGCTTATGCGAATTTGGCTCGACTCAACTCAACTCAACTCCATCACACCAATAAGCCAAACTCATGCAGGATTTTCTTTTCTGTTTTTGTTTTCTTGTCAACTTGTCATCCACTATAAAAATTAGCATATAAAATTTTGAAACATGCCTTGATTTTTTTATCGGGTCTGATAATAAAAATAAAAAATAAAAAGAGTGTTGGTTTTGTACTAAACAATTAGGTGAATATAGGTAGCATAATCTGTTTCTAAGACAATTTTAAGGTTACTAGAAACACTTCAAATAGCAAATAACATGTTAAGAATAATGAAGAAACACTAAGCGACCCCGGGCAGATTACGGATAATCTGGGGGTTAACCGGGGTAGTGTTCGTAAAATTTGTGTACTCGCCGGTGTCCCCCCCCCCAGTAGCTGGGGTTGTGGTTACCGGGGTTTCTCGGTTACTCCCTGGCCTTGGGACCGGAGTAACGTTAACCATCTTTCCAGAAGTTTTGAAAAAAACTGAGAATTAGTTCTAGCTTTTGTCCCACGGATGGCGCCAATGAAGAAACACTAAGCGACCCCGGGCAGATTACGGATAATCTGGGGGTTAAATAGATGTTTCCCACGAGGGTTAAGTCCGGCAAAGATGGTTGTTCTTCTGATGACCTGCAAAACAGACACCGTGAGCTCGTCACTGAAAAGGGGGGGGGGTACCTCCTTGTGACCACCATCCGGCGTGAGAATCAGACTAGATTGCTCTTGAATATAAGTGTATATTAAGAGAAATGACTAGAGCAGATATCAGATAATATATGGAGATATAAAATAATGTGTCCATACCATTCCAAGGTGTTGGAGTATTTATAGCCGAATGTAGGTTTCCAAGAAGGTACAGCCGGCTGAATAGTATTCCTGTTCTGCCAACTGTGGGCTACGCACATGCCATGCCGGTGGTTGGTGGGTAGGCAGCGGCTGATAGTGACCAGGCGGGCTGTGTACTATTCCTTTTCCACCAACTGCAGGCTATGCACGTGCTACGACAGGTTGGTGAGTAGGCAGCGGCTGATAGTGACATTAAGTAATAGAGCATGCTGCTCGTTGTACTGTTGTCAGTGAGCTGTCGCAACTTTGGTCAGATCTTTTGTCCATACCTCGTCAGGTACAGTACAAAAGATCCTCCAGTAGCGTACGGACTGGCTCATTTGGGCGGGAGTTTTCCCGGCTTGCTCACTCCTTCTTCAGGTGACATTACTGAATTATTTAAGAGTTAAGTGCCTTGTGCGTGTAGCCTTGCTGCGCGGGTAGCCTTCCCTGATGGCTAGTATCCGTTGCTGCGGGAACAGGCGGAGTACGTCGACCATTGGGAGGCTTTTCCTGCGGGAACAGCTTGCGTACTGCGTGTAAGGACGTCACGTCTCTGAGCATGGTGGGTCCTGCGGATCCAGTTGGTTTCTGCGCAGACGTCTCTCTTCAAGGTGAGTCTTGCGAGTTTAGCCTTTGCGCAGACGTCCCTGTTGAAGGTGAGTCTTGCGGGTTCAACTGCGCAGACATCCCTCTTTGAGGTGAGTCTTACGGGTCCAACTGGGCTCTGCTGGGACCTACCTCTTCAAATAATAATAGGGTGACACGTGAATCTCAAGAGTTCAACATATGTTAGTTATGTTGAAGAGTTCAATCTTCACCTTTTCATTAAATTTATTGAACAATGAAGGATGCAACAACGAATCTCAAGTTTTAACGAAATTGCTCAGAATTAAAAATCAGAAAAATATAGTCAAAAAGTAAACTATAATAATGCATTCTTTCATGGGCCGGTACAGTTGGGCTTATAACTAGGGCATCTTTTAATTGGGCTGTTTTTGTTGTTTGAGCATTTAGTGCCATACTGGCAAATCTCTTATGTATTGAACATAATGCTTCGAAGGCCCACCAGGGAAATGGGCCGTTATCAAACCAATCCATTTGTGAAAACATTAATCAAACGTCTATATATATAGTTATAGGGTGAGGTTAACGTACGATAGGTACGGTAGATGCCTAAATACAAAAATACTAAAACACTCAGTCAAAAACCTAAAACGCTCAAAAACGGTTTTCATGAAGAAAAGTAAAAATTTGATCGATTAACGATCCAAAACTGTTTATTTCAGTGAACCAATGATTAATTGGATATGTATTGACAATTGCGGGATCTTGTGATGTGATTTCGTGGATCGATTTCATGAATATAAGTATTCTTGTACCTAATGTACGTTAAACAATTATTGTATTCTATCTTTTCTCTATAGTTATATACTCTTGTCTTTTGCATTAATAAAACAATAAATATATCTTGCAAATGTAATTACTTAAAATAAAATTAAATGAAACATTCTTTTTACATTTTCAATTGAAGCAAAGATCTCCTATTTGATCTCTTAACCTCAACCTCAAGTGATCATTGTCCACTAGTTTGAATAGCTATATTAAGAAACAAATGAAAGGCTAAAGCTTTCTAGTTAAAAGAAAGAACAAAGGGGTCTAAAAGGAACACATTCACCATACCTCATCCTTTGATTCATTCATAATCTTTCATCCCCCTAGAATTCTTCATTGCTTGTTGAGGCGGCCGAACTGTTTTTCTGCCCGGTCGCCCCAACCCGCCATAACACAACCTGTTTAATCGTGTTTTCGAAAACATTTACATCTCTAGATCCACGTTAGATCACTCGCATTATTATTTAACATGTCTAACTTTAAAACCGAGGGAACCATGACTTCTTCATCACTATCATCGTCGTCCTCAACACCTTATGACTCCGAGAATGAGGAGCTTCAACTCATAGATAGCGCGCCCCCATTTTGGAGGAACTCTAAAAAGATGTTTTCAAGACAACTATCAATGCTAGATAGCGAACGTGAGTTAGCATGGGAAAGGAAACGCCATCAAATGCGCATGCAAGAACGAAAGAGGGAACTCACCGTTGAAAACCCTGATGAATTGTCTGATGAAGACCTCAAGGAGCTCAAAGGTTGCATTGAGCTTGGTTTTGTGTTTAATGAAGAGGAAGGTGGTCAAAGTCTAGCTAACACCTTACCTGCCCTTGATCATTATTTTGCGGTGAATAGGCTTACGAGCCCAACGATGAGTCCACGTAGCATGAGTTCGTCAAGGTCAAAGTTCGTAGAGTTTGGTTCATTGTCATCAAAATCATTAGATGAAGGAAGTTTGTCACGTTATAATAGTGAGGATCAATGGAAGATTTGTAGCCCAGGTTTGTCGAATGCCATAACCGTGTAGCAATTATAATCAGTTTTATTGTAGAGTTTAGTTCGTGATTATGTACAATTAGTTGATTTGGTTTAGAGACTCACTCACTATCCATGATAATTTTGCAGGAGAGAATCCTGAACAAATTAAGACAAAGTTGAGGCAATGGGCGCAATTAGTTGCTTGTTCACTCATGCAATCTTCTGAAAAGGGAACAAAAGAATGACACATAAATCGAATTCAAGATTTGAGACACGGAAACATAGAGAATGCGAATCAAGCGTTTCTATAAAGAAGGCGAAACAGTGACTTTGGCTTACATCAACGACCAGTGCATAATGTTGCTCACATGAGTTGTGATGTGTGTGTATAATTTAGGATTTCTGGGGGATAATATATATGAGAATGACATAGTAAATAATGTAAAATCAACAAAATGAGGAATGTTATAAAGCAAAAATACAATGAGAGATATGTTGGTGAAATAATTGTGTTTTGCTATAAGGTTTCCTTGTATTAAGACTTTTGATAATTCAACTATTCAAGTGTTGTTTACTTTGCATTCTACACCCTACCTTTTTAGTTCTTTTTTTTTAAAGTGATACCATCATCTAATGCCTCAGACATTGGCTTATAAAATAGAAAAACTCGATGGCATTCGTCATTTCTCGTTCATAAAATGTATAAATATGATAAGGGATACACGGACAATGTTATGATCAATTCATCATTTCTCGTCATCATGTAGCAGCGAAGGCCAAATAAATTTATAGTTCACTTACTATAAAACTTAGATTCCAACATAGAACAGCCATATACTTTATAAACTAGTTTACCCTTTAACAAATTTGTCACATACAAAGTCAACATTATACAATGAAAACTAAACAAGCAATGCAATAAAAGTCAACATTTTAATTAAAACGACTGATCACTCGGTTTTGATCCTTTCACGCCTGAAGAGCCCGTAGAATAGTGAGATCAGCCACTGCCAAACTACAACAAACCAGCTAGTACCCGTCTTCGGCTTTTTGGGCTCAGGCCTTGGCCCGAACAAGCCTTTGTAAAGCTCCTTTTGTTTTTGATAAACAACCTTGTCGTGTTCGGCTAGTACACGCAGTTCCTTTGATATTGCTTTGTCTTCAGGGGCAAGTTTACGGGCTTTCATGAAGTCTTCTCGGGCAGCATCTGTCTGCCCAAGTTCAGATCTAGCTTTCCCGCGTCTGAACAGTGCTTTCACATTATTTTGATCCTCAGCAAGTATCTGAACAATAAATAAAGATTTTGGTAAAAAACAGATTGCGTCATTTATGTTTGAGGCAACTTGCAGATCATGTCCTTAACCTTCAATAAGTGCATCCCTAAAGTTAACTTGAATGTAAAATGACTAAACGACCCTTACATTTAACAAAAGAAAATTAAAAATATAACAGAACTAATGGGGATCCATTTAAAAAAATAAGTTAAATACAAGGGTAGTTTAGACATTGTATCCTTTAGTAATTTGGTGAATGGGTCGATTTGAGTTATACTTTGTTTATAGCGGGTCATATAGGCGAGAAAATATTTTCTTTTTTTAAGTTAACTAAATTGCACATAGGTCAAGAGGGTCAGACAAGTGAAAAGTTAATGAAGTGCATTCAAAGTGCTAAAACTTCAAACCACTTTATTAGCAAAACATATTAATTATTGTAATGTTATTAGAATTAGCACATTGGTTATTTACTGGAAATAAAAAAAAATGATATTAAAAGAATATGTTATGTTTAGATCTTAGTCGTACATCCGTAATCTTTATAATTACTAGGTTAAGGACAATGCTTGATCATGTCAAAACATAATGCTTATGCCTGTAAACGAACCGAACGAACACGAACAAAGCATGTTCGTGTTCTTGGCGTTAGGCTTAAAAAAAATTAATAAAACTAGATTAAATTGTAACCGGTGATATTTCAAACTTTATGAATATGTTAATGAATGTAAACGAACGTTCATGAACATAAATGAACGAACGACACATGTGTTCAGGTTCGTTCGCTTAACTAGATAAAATTTTTTTGTTCATGTTCGTTCGTTTATGAAATAGACGACCTTGCTGCCAAACACTTAATAACAGCTCACTAAACGTTCGGTTCATTTACAGGCCTAATATAATATATGAATTGGAAACATACAATGGAGCATTGAGCAATGGCTTCTTCATAACGTTTGAGCTTTATCAAACAAGCTGCAATGTTAAGGTGGCACGGGTTTTTAACCGCCAAAGCCATGTCCTGATACTTGCCAAATAACTGAAACATGAAATCATCACCCATGTATGCAATGGCCTATTATGTTCATGAACAAACAACAGTTAGAACAATATTTATAAAATAAAATACACAAATTAAGTTTAATAGAATAATGAGTTTAACCATTTCATATTGTTGCATAGCCTCCTCTAGTTTGTCTTCTTTAAACAAATTATTTCCATCCATCCCTCTCCTATCCGCTGCACTGATTCTCTCTTCTACTGTCATTTCACTACGCGCTTTACCCTTGATAAAAACAAGAATGACAAATTTAATCCTGTGATGAGTAACTGTTTCTGATTAATACCCTTTGTAGGCGCGTAAACAAACCGAACGTTCAGTGAACAAGTCATGAACCGTTAGGTGAGAAGTTTGTTTATTTAATAAGCGAACTTCATTTATGTTCGTGAACGTTCGTTTTTGAAATTCGCTTATGTTGGTTTACGTTCGTATTTTGACGATTACAACTTTATTTGGCTGTAATAACTTTTCAGGCCCAACACACTGGTCTTCACAATTTCACATTACTTCTAACTGGTTTCAGCTCAGTTAAATTTGGTCATCTATGTTCGGTTTTGTTTGTTTGTTTATGTTTGTGAACCGTTGATTAATAACATAAACAAACATGAACATGTTCATTTTTTAGCGAACACACACGAACAAGAAAACCTCTTCGTTTAGTTCTTCGTGTTCGATTGTTTGTTCAGTTAAAGGTTATAAGCTACTTTGTAGTGCAAAATGTGACTTGCACGCGTTGCTACCGGTTGAACGTGTGATTAGCACAAGTGCATTGTATAGACACTTACTTCTTTGGTTTCATCAAAACCAACTAGCTCAACTTCATAGATGATATCTGCCTTAGGTGGCACGTTTGGAAAAGAAAAACTTCCTTCTTCACCATACCCGAGTTCCCAACCCACGCGTAAGAGAGCGCGTTCACCAGCTTTCATGGAAGATAGCCCAATTGCCAATCCTGCCATCTCTTTTTTCTCTGGTGCAAAACAAGGTCTATAATGTCAAAGGTTTGTTTTTTCATTGGAGAGTAAAAAATGATATTTTGACCTTCTTAATAACAATACCTTTCCCTAAGACTATTTCAGTTAGTTGTAGCTCTTGCCACGTGTCTTCAAACTTGTGTTGGGTACTTTCAGTCCATGCTTTGTAGTGCACTACAAAACAATAAATATGTTTATAATAATACTGTCATGAGATGAAATTTTAAGTTTTGGACCTACACAATTTGGAGGTCACTGAAATTGCATAATGCATGCAAACCTAAATAACATATTTAATTTAAAAGATAAGATAACTATTGACATAAATGACTTGGTAAGCACGTGTGACACTAATTAGATCTCATAAGTTGAATACTTTGGGACAAAAGGTGCTATGGGTCAAACGAACCTGAACCAACTCATTTGACCCAAAACTTCCAGTTCATACGTGAGCCCGTTTTGACATGTTACCCAGCCTACCCGACCCATATACGATTGTCTATAAGTGTTTCCAGCCACTTGGAATCTTAAATGCATTAAGGGTAATATTGACATTCTGCTATCAAATTGCCTATATGTACAAAAAGCCATACGAATGGAAAGAGGACTTACAAAAGCAAGTTGAATATTTTGATGGCTTTTCACCATGACCTTCCTTAATGACCTGCTTTGTAACCTTTTCATGGATGACTTCCACTTTGGTATCAACTTTAGGAGGCCCGTTATCATCTTGAGGCCCGTTATGCACAAATGAAGATCCTTCAGTCACAATTTCCTCATCAGCATCTTGACCTGTATACAAGGTATTACTTTGGATCAACATTCAACCGAAACCGAAGTATATTTCAATGTACAAACTTCAGAAAGTTAGATTTTAATTTATAAAAAGTTTAAGAATCTTGGACAAAAGGCGTTTTGGGTCAACCCAGTCCGGGAACCAACTGTTTATTTTGCCACCTGTCAAAATTTTCTAATATATCAACACTTCTGAATCAAGGTGTTGGGGCACACTACCATTTTGAGGAGGCTCTACATGAGTAATAGAAGAACCATTAGACGTGATTTCTGTTTCACCGTCTTGACCTGGAAATTATACAAGACAGGCATACATCAAAGTGTCAAACTTTAGAAAGGTCACAACTCACAACTATGGAATTTAATCATTTTTCATATAAAAAGAATTAAATTAATTCCATATCCTAAAGCCCTAGACACAAATAGATTGACATATTTCAAATTTCAAGTACATTGAATAATAAAAACATTAGATGTGGTGCCAGCTCCTAGCCGTCCTAGTAGCCTTTGTGCCAAATTGACTATATAACAAGGACTTAAATGAACCATTAAACCAATATATTATATCAAAACATAAAAAGTTATGAGGCAGATTCCTGACATATAAAGATTGATAACCAATTAACCATCTTGATGTATACATACATTGCGTGACACGTATAATTTGTTACAAAAGATCAAGTCCTTGAGGATTTCCTCTACAACTCTATGTAATGGTACCTCCAAGTGGCATCACTTGTATTTTTAGGCTTTGTATCACCATTTTTACATTTCTAACACAATTTTTATCATTAAAATTTTATGTTCATTGAATAATCTCATTAAAATCCAGTAAGTACTTAAAAGTTAAAACTACTGAAAATTATAGTCACCAAACTGTCTGATAATCAATAATCATATAGTGATAGACAAAGTCCCAAATTAACATTTTAGGTCAACTGAATTTGCAAATTATGAATCCAGATCAGCTCTCAAGTCTCAACAAACAAACATTATCATTAAAGTAACAGATAATAATAATAATAATAATAATAATAACAAATTATGATGAATTGATTACCAGTTGATCCAATCGGCTGCTGCTGTTGCACTTCCTCCATTCCAATTTCACCTCAAAGCCTTCGTTCTATCAGTCAATTAACTTCAGTCAGTAAAACTAGACTCAGTTGCCAACTACAACAAACTCACAAATTCACAATCAGATTATACAAATCAACAACTACATAACAAAATTCAACATCAACAATCGCAATTACAGTAATAGTCTCATCGAATTGGCAGATTAAACAGGAATCGAAACTCGAACATATAAATAGTGTGATTGGAACTGAATATTACCTGATTTGGAATTGGAAGTGTGTGACTACTAATCGTGTACTTTGAAGTGATCGAAGAAGATTCGAGAGAGTGTATACTATTTATGACTAAATTAACAACTACTTTTTGGGGTTGAAGTTGTTTATTGAGGGGATTGGGGGAATATACACATTTTGGCAGGCCAAACTTTGTATAATTTTACATTTTGACCACCAATGTTTAACACATTTTATTTAGTCACTTTAATGAAGTTAAATTTCACATGGTTTAAAGTTTAAACATATTATTGGATTGATAAAACTATTTGTGGAATATCATTGAGCATTCTCAACCTGTTCGTTCAAAATATATGAAAGAGATTTGCAAATTATATGATATAGTTATGAGTGTTGTGTTTAGAAAATGTGGTGAAAAGGTTAAATTTGATGTTTCATCGTTCATACTGTATAATTTTTTAATTGTATTATGAAAGTGGAGGAGATATATATAATGATAAAAATATAAAATATATTATTTAATTGAACAAAAGAGAAAAAATACAGTGATTTTTAGTGTAATTATATGATATAGAGAGAGAAAATATCAAATAAGAAGTTTGATTATCCTAAGAAGGCTAGGAAAGAGAGTATTTTTGTCTGATGCCTTAATATTGAAAACCCACTTAATTTAATTTCAAAACACCACTTAATTAAAACCCACTTAAATTTTCACTTATCTCCTACAACCACCACCGCCCACCGCCACCCACCGCCACCACCTTGCTGGAAAAGTCTTCAGAAATTTCGTCGGAAAATAAAACACAATGAAAAAGACACAATGTAAAAAACACAATGGAATAAACACTATGAAAATAAAAACACAATGACAAAAACACAATGAAAAACTCAATTAATACACAATGTAAAAAACACAATTCAAAAAACACTATGAAAAAATAAAACACACTTGTATAACACAATTTTGTAAAACACAATTTTGATAAAACACACTTTGTAAAAAACCCACGAAATTTTTTTTTATTTTTATATAGCAATATGGTACTCACATAAAAGATAAAAAAACACTCGTTATTATGGTGAAATTGTTTTGAAAAAAAATGTCGTATAAAAAAGTTATAAGCGTTTTAAAATGATGGGGGTATTTGACATGTGCCTTGCATGTGGAGAGAGAAAGTCAACAAATGTGTGATATCTATTATGTCCTTACCATTGTTTTACACTTTATGATCTCTTTAATATAATCTCAACCATTCAATTTTAAAATGAATGGACAAGATTATTTCTTATCCTTCTTAGGAAAACTAATCTTCTTATTATAACTCAACATATATATATATATATGCTAGGGTATAGACCCGTGTGTACACGGGTCTAGATATTAAAACATGTCAACAGACATAATAAATTTAAACAACAAATTCAAACACACAAAGCTTCTTCAACTTTCGGACCAAAACGTTAACTATTTATAATGTCTAGATATTAAAAGTTTAAGGTTACAATAAGTTAGTGTACACCAAACCACAAAAAAACATCAACAAAAAGATCTAAACATGTGCTTTCATACTAAACCACCATCAACTTTTTTAAATATTCTAACAAAAGAAACTCATTTTGCTTCACCACCTGAAAATATTAAAAAAACAATATTATCCAGATTAAATATATCATTAAAATAATAACATGTTTAATAATGAAAGCTCGTGTTACACGCGGATGAAAGTTATAATAAAAGTAAAAAAAATATATAACATGTAATACGTAAATTGAGTTATATAATATAATAATTTTAAAACAAAACAATCATCGAAAGTGTTGTAATTTGAAGAAAACTAGAATTTGAAGCCAAAAAAATATATCAATAAAAACTATATCATGATATATGAAGTCATAAAGTCTTGTTTATTAAACAATCATCAAAATAGAAAGAAATGTGTTGTAATTTTTTATACTTATAAAGAAGAAAACTAAAATCACTACAAAATCAATTCAATGTATTGTTAATAAGAGAAATAAAGGTACAAATACAATTCACAAACTTATAAACAAATCATAAATCTCTATGTACATCCTTGGAATGAATGAATGAATAAATTTTATGATAAGAATTATATAGGTCATCATATTATCATTTTACTACTATTATGCTCATAACTATGCATAAAATAAGGATCCGATAGTTTTATTTTAGGCAACATTTTTGACATAATTACTATATTTTGATATAATCTTGAATTATTCAAAAACATCAACCTAGAAAGTATTTTGAAATTTAAAAACTTTTAATGCGAGTTTTATTTTAAACATCCATTTTGACATAATTAAAAGGTCTTCATTTTACAACTATTATACCCAAAATTATGCATAAATTAAGGAACAAATGGTTTTATTTTAAGCAATAGTTTTGACATAATTAACATATTATTATAATATAATAATGAATTCTTTATCAATTAGAATCATGTAACCATTAATTGATATTTTAATGGAATTTAAAAAAAATCTTCATAGTATTTTGATATTGGAATATTTTTAATGACGGATTTTTAACTTCAAATAACATTATGTAACCATTAATTTGTATTATAATGGATGTTTAATCTTAAATTGGAAAGTATTTTAGGTTAATGTATATATTATAAAATTAATAAAATGCAAATGTCATACTTATATAAAAAAGAATAATTTTACATAAATTATGAGACATTAAATTGTTATGTAAATTCAAATACAGAAACACACAAATACTAACAAAGATAACTAAAAATTTAAAACATTTTTATAACTTATAACATGAGAAAAAAAACATATATTAATTAAAAATTAAGCATCTAATTAAAACATAGTAAAATTGTTTAAACAAAATACAACAAAATAATATATACACAATATAAATATAAATATAAACGTGAATGAATAACTTAAATGTGGACATTTTGGAAACAAATTATTGTAATTATAAATGATTCAAACATTTAACAAAAATAAGTTTATAAACACAGTCAAGACTTTAATTTGATATAACTTGAAATTCCAAAGTTTGACCAAAATTATATATTTAATATTTAAGTAGTAAAAGTAATATTAACATTCGGTAATATAATAGCCACAACAATTTGCAACAGAACCTTCATCATCAATGTCTTGTGAAAATTAATTTTATGTACATGTACCACCATCAAATATTGTTTTCTTTAAATTACCATAAGTTGGAACATTTAGAATTCATGGTTCTAATTGTAACATCCCCAAAATTTCGATCCAAATTTGACAACTTAGGAAAATTGAGGGATCAAAAATAATCTATAAGAAAAGTCATGGAAAAAAATAAATAAGGAATTATAAGAAAAATAAGGAAATAAAAATATTTCCTAAGTTAAGTATTCTTATATGAAGGAAAATAATAAAACTCCATCCCACATTGAAATATGTAAGAAAGTGGAAGCTTTACACTTGGGTATAAATAAGGGAAATGGAATCCATCTCACATGGAAAGTGATAAAGAAATGGAAGCTCTATATAAGGAAGAGATTTTCCATAGTAATATTCTTTTATGGATATCATGCACCAAGTGGTCCTAGCGAAGGGTGCGCAGCACCCGACGCGTACGCGCACGGGCTCGAGCTCGGGCGACGGCGAAGGGCGACGGCGAAGGGCGTTGGGCGCAATGTGGCGCTTTGATGGCGCACTCCTTAGTATTTTTGGACAACGAGAATTAGACCAAAAGTGACAAGCTACAAAAGATGAAGGACTGAAAATGAAAAATATTATTCAGTGACCCATTGCGCTACTCTGGTGACACGTGGCATAAATCTATCCGTCGCGATACGCGACGGTGTTGAAAAAGGGGACCCATCGCGTATCGCGATGGGATCCAAATTTGGCTATAAATAGGAAGGGCCACGGCTCATTCTCCCTCACACCTTTCCACTCTCGCTCTCTAAAAATTCACTCTCTCTGCATTGGTTTGCGTGCCGACACCGTTTTGCGTGCCACCGACCCGACAATCATTACCTCGTAATCCGTGCTAAATACCCGGTGTTTTTCTCGAAAAGTAACCCGACATTCCGCCTCGAAGTACGTGCACGAACCTGTAACATGTGAACATCACCTCGATTTGCGTGCCAAAGAAGGTGGATCAAGAACGCCTCGATAAACGTGCATATAGAGTAGAAGTGTTGCCCGTATAAACTTAGGAATATCTAACTCCGAATACCCGTGTGAGGTAAGGGGTTCTGCCTAAGTTATTATTTTATTATTATAAATGGCTTAAGACCATAGTTGAAGTTATAGCCGAACCTTGATTACAATTAAGTATTATATAACTTTTCTTAAGAGAAGGTTATAGTCAAAAATAGTATTTCATGACTAAGAAATATAATATGTCACACCCGGCCCTGAGCGGCGGAAACAGCCGGGCGCGCGCGAGTGGGGATTGATAATTAAGCACGGGCCATTGCAAACATTCAAAGTAAGATTTTCATTGCGCATGAAAAGTTTAATACAAATACATTACATTGTTTAAAAATTACATAAAAACATCCAAGTATAAAAACTGTTGAAGATTTCCACGCCATATCCCCTTGCGCGGCGGGAACAACCACGCGCATCGAAGGGATAGAACTAAAATCTTCCAAAAAGCTAGTTTTAGATGTTCAGCGTGAGGTGCTCTAAGTGTGACTCCATGCGCTACCTAGTTATCTCCTGAAAGACACGTAAAAACATTTGGATCAGTATAAACTGAGTGAGTTCACAAGTTTTAGTAACTTGATAAATCGTATCGCGTCATAGTCTTGATAAAAATCATTCTATAACATAATTCTGATAGCATTATTGAAACACATGCTTAGTAAAGCATAGTTCTGATAACATAATCTGATAAAATCGTTCCGCGGGTCACGCGCGAACATTTCTGGGAACTGTGCTCATCTGTGTAAGTGGCGCTGCCACTACGAGCGAAACAAGTAATACCGTCCCGCGGGTTACGCGCGGACACATCTGAAAAACCGTGCTCGTCTGTGTAAGTGGCGCTGCCACTACGAGCGAATAATACCGTCCCGCGGGTTACGCGCAGACATTGTGCCGGAAAACAAGGCGCTCGTCTGCGTAAGAGGAGCGACCTCTACGAGCGGGCTCAAACCCATAGTACTGCCCCATGACCATACTAGGCACTCGTCTGTGTAAGAGGTGCGACCCCTACGAGTGGGCGGATCAAACCAGCAGTCCCTACCCTTAGAGTTCCAATGGTAAAGTGATCACTTACTCGAATTCTGGCGCACATACATCGTAAACCAAAGATAACCGTTTGCATTGCTCATCATGAAACATAATTTAAACACAATCGTTTGCATAACTTGTAAGTATACCATGATAAATCGTAATTTAAGTACGTGTCCCTCGCCCCGAAAACAGTTTAAAAATAGTGAAAACAGTGAAAACAGGGGCTGTGAGACTCACCTGTGGTTCTTGTTAAGGGATTAATCGAGATTCGGGTTTTCTTGGTGTTGGCCTCGGAATTGAAGGGCTAGAATACGATTAAATAACATGGAGTATATATATTAAGATCAAGAATTAGGAGAATATAAGGGTTGGAAAGCAGATCTTAAGGTTATATTCTTGGCTTACCTGATAACAGGATCGGAAACGAAAACAATCGGATGCTTGGGAGATGATTAGTGCAAGTTGCAGTTTTTAAGAGAGAAGTTTGAAGTGTGCTTTGGGTGATAATTTAGGTTACATATTTATAGGCAAACTCAAGGAAACACAATCCCTTGCTTTAGGGGATTGTAATCTCTTCATATCTAGGTGTAATGATGATAAAGTATGGAAATTATTATTATTTATTTAAGAGTGGAGTAGTGGATAAAAGATTTTGATTTGATTTGGTCAGGACATGCAGGTCTGGGGTTGGTGAGAATAGGGTGGCTGACAGTTGACTTTTCATGTTACAGTGTGCTTTTTCAGGTACTTTTGTCAGTGTACAGTAAAAAGTGGAAAATCTCTGAAACACGCTACCGTTTCTCTTTGGGCGGGAGTAATCTCCTTACAACTGGAGAATAGACTAAGTGTTCTGCGCGTATTACTTTGTGCGCATAGATTTCTGCGTGAAGGACATTTCTTTGCTGCGGGTAGGTGCGTAACCTTCTCGCAGTTAGGGACATTGAGTTTCATTTGTAGATTCTCCAGGTGGTCTTGGTATTTCAACATAGTGATCAGTTGTTGAAGTCAATTCCATCTTGGAGCTTCAGACAAACTAGCTCTCAATGTTCCCGCCATGCGGGGAGGTTAGTTCCCTTCCGCACGCGCATAAACGATTTAGGATGCACCCGCCTTAGCATCATGCGGGATGGTCAACCCATTAGACAACATAACGTTAAGGTACATGAAAATATAAAGCCAAAACATTCGCGCATGGCGCATATAACATGCCCACGCTGGTTCTTAACATGGCGCGCTCGCGCAGGGCGCACATAATATGCCCGCGCTGACTAACATGGCGCGCTCGCGCAGGGCGCACATAACAAGTGCACGCGCTGATTAACATGGCGCGCTCGCGCAAGGCGCACATAACATAATTACCTAATATTTAGGTTGATTACTTGGTTTAAGGGATTGGGAATTTACCGGGTGTCACATTCTCTCCCTGTTAAGCGAATTTCGTCCCGAAATTTAGGAGACGTTGCTGGCAGAAGCCATGCTCTGAAAGAGGTGTGGGTATTTCTGGCGCATTTGATCTTCTCTTTCCCAAGTGAATTCAGGCCCACGCCTTGAGTTCCATTGAACCTTTACTAACTTGATTCGACTTCTGCGCAACTTTTGTTCTTTCCAATCGGTTACGGCTATAGGTTCTTCTACGAAGTGCAGCTGTTTGTCGATGTGAATCTCTTCCAACGGCAAAATCAACGTTTCGTCAGATAAGCACTTTTTGAGGTTGGACACATGAAACGTATCATGAACTCCACTGAGTTCGTCGGGTAAACGGAGTTTATAAGCAACCGGACCGATCCTTTCCAGGATCTCAAATGGTCCAATGTAGCGCGGATTCAACTTTCCTCGCTTGCCGAAACGGGGAACTCCTTTCCATGGAGAGACTTTCAAAAGTACTTTATCCCCTACTTGAAATTCCAATGGTTTCCTTCGCACATCTGCGTAGCTCTTCTGTCTATCGCGCGCTGTCTTAAGGCGATCCCTTATCTGAAAAATCTTGTCTGTTGTTTCTTGGATCAATTCTGGACCAGTCATTTGCTTGTCACCCACTTCAGCCCAGCACAGTGGGGATCTACACTTGCGCCCATACAAAGCTTCGAACGGCGCAGCCTTGATGCTTGTGTGATAACTGTTGTAAGAAAATTCGACCAAAGGGAGATGAGTATCCCAGCTACCACCGAAATCGATTGCGCACGCGCGCAGCATATCTTCCAATGTCTGGATTGTTCGCTCGCTTTGCCCATCCGTTTGGGGATGATATGCCGTACTCATGTCAAGACGAGTACCTAAAGCCCCTTGTAACGATCTCCAAAATCTTGAGGTGAACCGACTGTCTCTATCAGAAATGATGGACACCGGGACTCCATGCTTTGAAACTACTTCTCGAATATACAATCGGGCTAACTTTTCCATCTTATCGGTTTCCTTGATCGGCAGGAAGTGCGCTGACTTAGTTAGCCGATCCACAATAACCCAGATCGTGTCGTAACCCCCAGGTGTCCTTGGCAGTTTGGTGATGAAGTCCATAGAGATTTGTTCCCACTTCCACATGGGAATTTCTGGCTGTTGAAGCAACCCTGATGGTTTCTGGTATTCAGCCTTCACCTTCGAACACGTCAGGCATTTACTGACATACGTCGCAATGGCGCCTTTAAGATTGGGCCACCAGTACAGCGTTTTAACATCTTGGTACATCTTGTCTGCGCCAGGATGTACGGAATACCGTGTCTTGTGAGCTTCGTTTAATACTTGCTCGCGCAATCCTCCCTTGAGAAGGACCCATATGCGGTTAGCGAAAAATAGATTGCCGTTCTCTTTAAGTTCCAAATTCTTAATCATACCCCCAAGGGATTCGTTTATAGCAAACTCTGGTTTCAAAGCTTCTTGCTGAGCGTCTCGGATGCTGGTAAAGAGGTCTGCGCGAATGGTCAGCCTTAGGGCCTTGACTCGTAGTGTTTTTATTCGCTCCTTCCTACTTAGCGCGTCTGCTACCACATTCGCCTTTCCAGGGTGGTACTTAATTTCACAATCATAATCATTCAACAACTCCACCCATCTTCGTTGCCTCATGTTTAAATCCTTTTGATCAAATATATGTTGAAGGCTCTTGTGATCCGTAAAGATTATACACTTTGTACCATAGAGGTAATGGCGCCAAATCTTTAGCGCGAAGACAACAACTCCAAGTTCCAGATCATGCGTTGTGTAGTTCTTTTCATTGGTCTTGAGTTGGCGCGAGGCATACGCTATGACTTTGTCTCGCTGCATAAGGACACATCCGAGTCCCTGATGTGAAGCGTCGCAGTAAACGACGATGTCATCCGTCCCCTCGGGCAGAGACAGAATTGGCGCACTACATAACTTCTGTTTTAACATTTGAAATGCTGTTTCCTGATTTTCGCCCCAAACAAACTTCTTGTCTTTCTGAGTTAGCGCGGTCAGTGGTAGAGCTATCTTGGAGAAGTTCTCAATGAAGCGTCGATAGTAGCCAGCTAGTCCTAGGAATTGCCTCACCTCAGTTGGGGTTTTTGGCGCTTCCCAGTTTTCGATGGCCTTGACTTTGGAAGGATCAACGTGTATTCCTTTCTCGTTTACAACGTGACCGAGAAAGTGAACTTCTCTAAGCCAAAACTCACATTTGGAAAACTTCGCATACAACTTTTCTTTCCTCAACAATTCCAAAATCAATCTCAGGTGTTGCTCATGCTCGGCCTTGGTCCGAGAGTAAATCAGAATATCATCTATAAACACAATCACAAACTTGTCCAAGTATGGTTTGCACACGCGGTTCATCAGATCCATGAATACAGCCGGCGCATTAGTTAGCCCGAAAGGCATCACTAAGAACTCATAATGGCCGTATCTAGTTCGGAAGGCTGTTTTCGGCACATTTTCCTCATGGACCCTAAGTTGGTGATATCCTGACCGTAGATCTATCTTCGAATAATAACTGGATCCCTGCAACTGGTCAAATAAGTCGTCAATCCTCGGTAAGGGGTACCGATTCTTGACTGTCAGCTTGTTCAGCTCCCTATAGTCAATACACATTCTGAACGAACCATCCTTCTTCTTAACAAACAGTACTGGAGCTCCCCAAGGTGAGAAGCTTGGGCGTATGAAACCCTTATCCAATAGTTCCTGTAGCTGATTGGATAGCTCTTGCATCTCAGATGGAGCTAATCGATAAGGCGCTCGAGCTACTGGCGCAGCTCCTGGGACTAAATCAATACGAAATTCGACTTGTCGCGGCGGCGGTAATCCGGGCAAATCTTCAGGAAAAACTTCTGGAAATTCGCGCACTACTGGTAAGTCTTTAATTCTTCGCTCATCTCCTTTCTTCTCTACGACATGCGCCAGGAAGGCGTAGCACCCTTTCCTTAGGCACTTGCGCGCCTTTAGGCACGAAATCAGTTTCGTCGCAACTCCCCTTCTTTCCCCTTGAATTACCAAGGTTTCTCCGTTCAACAGTGGGATCCGAACCTGCTTCTCAAGGCAAATAACCTCTGCGTGGTTCTCGACTAACCAATCCATACCTACCACCATGTCAAAACTTCCCAAGTCTATTGGCAACAAGTTAATATTGAACCCGTGACCTCCCATGAGTATTACACATTGTTCAGTTCTTTCGTTCGCGCATAACTGCCTACCATTGGCTAGTTCTATAGTATAAGGCGTGTCTAGCCTACTGGTTGCTAAGCCTAGGGAGTTTTTAAACTCAGCAGATATAAAACTTAGGTCAGCGCCAGTATCAAATAAGACAGATGCAAAATGGCCGTTAAGCAAAAACGTACCGGTTACCACATTCGGCTCTTCTTTAGCTTCGCCCGCGCCGATCACAAAAGCTCTCCCGCGAGCTTGGTTTCCCTTTTGCGGGCAATCCCGACTAAAATGCCCTGGCTTCCCGCATGCGTAGCAGTTGTCGCTCGCTCCAGCTTCTCTGATACGGCAATTCACCGTCTTGTGCCCTGGCCTGTTACATTTGGCGCACGTGACGCTCGCGCATTCACCCTCGTGGTGAAACTTGCATTTGTTGCACCATGGGTAAGGCCCGCTGTATCCTTTCCTTGATGGCTTCGCGGCTTGGATCGCGTAAACCCTTGCGCTTTCCTGCTTCTTGAACGGTGGCTGCTTGGAGTCGGACCCTCGGTGGTGAGAGTTCCATTTCCTCTTGGAGTCAGAGGTTCGCTGCTCGTTTCCGCGCGTAGTCAACATACCCGCACGGACCGTATCCCTTGTAAGGGTGATGGCCCGCGCTACCGCCTCATCAAAGGTTGGAGGCGCTGCGGCGTTGAGCGGAACCCTAACAACAGGAGGTAACCCAAAAATATACCTCTCGATCTTCTTTTCCTCCGTGTTTGCCATGTCTGGCACCAGCTGGCAAAGCTCGTTGAACCGGTTGTTGTAGGCGTCGATATCCGTTCCTACCATGGTGTGGTTCCAGAATTCCTGCTGCAGACTCTGGATTTCTGCGCGAGAGCAGAACTTTCTCATCATCATTTCCTTCAGTTCCTCCCAGGTCTTGTGAAGAGCAACTTCTCGCCCCAAAGTCTTCACTTGAAGCTTCCACCAAGACGAAGCTGCTTCTTGGAACATGCATGTCGCGTAAAGGACCTTCTGGTTCTCACTACATCTGCTAATGGAGAGAACTGTCTCCATCTTGTCAATCCAGTTGTAGAGCCCAATGGCCCCTTCGGTACCCTTGAATGGCCAAGGCCTACAGGCCATGAATGTCTTATAGGAGCACCCTTTGTCCAAGGCTCCTGATTCGGGTTCTGGGGTCTCGTTCTGACGACCCTGACTAGATTCGGCCTTGCTGGCCTCATGTGTCGCGATCGCCTGCGCGATTATTTCCGCGAGTTCCTCGGGTGTCATGGTGATTCCCTTGGCTCTAGTTGGAGGCATTCTTGCTTTAAAAGAGAACGAAAATATATTAAACTTAGCGCATTTACTCTGAGCACATAATGTTCTTTATCTTTATTCACTAGACACTGTGTGACCCGTGTTCCTAAGTGTGTGTATAGTTTCTTTTGAAAATATTTTCTTTGAAAAATATTTCATGCGATTCCCCAACGGTTATAGTCTAGGTTAAAACTTCTTTTCCTAGTTCGCTATAACCAGTGCTCTGATACCAATCTGTCACACCCGGCCCTGAGCGGCGGAAACAGCCGGGGCGCGCGCGAGTGGGGATTGATAATTAAGCACGGGCCATTGCAAACATTCAAAGTAAGATTTTCATTGCGCATGAAAAGTTTAATACAAATACATTACATTGTTTAAAAATTACATAAAAACATCCAAGTATAAAAACTGTTGAAGATTTCCACGCCATATCCCCTTGCGCGGCGGGGAACAACCACGCGCATCGAAGGGATAGAACTAAAATCTTCCAAAAAGCTAGTTTTAGATGTTCAGCGTGAGGTGCTCTAAGTGTGACTCCATGCGCTACCTAGTTATCTCCTGAAAGACACGTAAAAACATTTGGATCAGTATAAACTGAGTGAGTTCACAAGTTTTAGTAACTTGATAAATCGTATCGCGTCATAGTCTTGATAAAAATCATTCTATAACATAATTCTGATAGCATTATTGAAACACATGCTTAGTAAAGCATAGTTCTGATAACATAATCTGATAAAATCGTTCCGCGGGTCACGCGGCGAACATTTCTGGGAACTGTGCTCGTCTGTGTAAGTGGCGCTGCCACTACGAGCGAAACAAGTAATACCGTCCCGCGGGTTACGCGCGGACACATCTGAAAAACCGTGCTCGTCTGTGTAAGTGGCGCTGCCACTACGAGCGAATAATACCGTCCCGCGGGTTACGCGCAGACGTTGTGCCGGAAAACAAGGCGCTCGTCTGCGTAAGAGGAGCGACCTCTACGAGCGGGCTTAAACCCATAGTACTGCCCCATGACCATACTAGGCACTCGTCTGTGTAAGAGGTGCGACCCCTACGAGTGGGCGGATCAAACCAGCAGTCCCTACCCTTAGAGTTCCAATGGTAAAGTGATCACTTACTCGAATTCTGGCGCACATACATCGTAAACCAAAGATAACCGTTTGCATTGCTCATCATGAAACATAATTTAAACACAATCGTTTGCATAACTTGTAAGTATACCATGATAAATCGTAATTTAAGTACGTGTCCCTCGCCCCGAAAACAGTTTAAAAATAGTGAAAACAGTGAAAACAGGGGCTGTGAGACTCACCTGTGGTTCTTGTTAAGGGATTAATCGAGATTCGGGTTTTCTTGGTGTTGGCCTCGGAATTGAAGGGCTAGAATACGATTAAATAACATGGAGTATATATATTAAGATCAAGAATTAGGAGAATATAAGGGTTGGAAAGCAGATCTTAAGGTTATATTCTTGGCTTACCTGATAACAGGATCGGAAACGAAAACAATCGGATGCTTGGGAGATGATTAGTGCAAGTTGCAGTTTTTAAGAGAGAAGTTTGAAGTGTGCTTTGGGTGATAATTTAGGTTACATATTTATAGGCAAACTCAAGGAAACACAATCCCTTGCTTTAGGGGATTGTAATCTCTTCATATCTAGGTGTAATGATGATAAAGTATGGAAATTATTATTATTTATTTAAGAGTGGAGTAGTGGATAAAAGATTTTGATTTGATTTGGTCAGGACATGCAGGTCTGGGGTTGGTGAGAATAGGGTGGCTGACAGTTGACTTTTCATGTTACAGTGTGCTTTTTCAGGTACTTTTGTCAGTGTACAGTAAAAAGTGGAAAATCTCTGAAACACGCTACCGTTTCTCTTTGGGCGGGAGTAATCTCCTTACAACTGGAGAATAGACTAAGTGTTCTGCGCGTATTACTTTGTGCGCATAGATTTCTGCGTGAAGGACATTTCTTTGCTGCGGGTAGGTGCGTAACCTTCTCGCAGTTAGGGATATTGAGTTTCATTTGTAGATTCTCCAGGTGGTCTTGGTATTTCAACATAGTGATCAGTTATGTTGAAGTCAATTCCATCTTGGAGCTTCAGACAAACTAGCTCTCAATGTTCCCGCCATGCGGGGAGGTTAGTTCCCTTCCGCACGCGCATAAACGATTTAGGATGCACCCGCCTTAGCATCATGCGGGATGGTCAACCCATTAGACAACATAACGTTAAGGTACATGAAAATATAAAGCCAAAACATTCGCGCATGGCGCATATAACATGCCCACGCTGGTTCTTAACATGGCGCGCTCGCGCAGGGCGCACATAATATGCCCGCGCTGACTAACATGGCGCGCTCGCGCAGGGCGCACATAACAAATGCACGCGCTGATTAACATGGCGCGCTCGCGCAAGGCGCACATAACATAATTACCTAATATTTAGGTTGATTACTTGGTTTAAGGGATTGGGAATTTACCGGGTGTCACATAATACAAGAGATTATAATTATGAAATTAATGTTTCTTTTTGAAGAAGAAACTCAGAATAGACGTTTCTTCCTGAAGAAGAAACGTAGCATATAAATGGTAAATAAAGAAAAGGACTAAAGGTCAAAATGTTTTCATCAAGGTTAAAGCTATACGAAATAGACTAAAGGTCTAAAGCTAGATCGATGATCTAGTTATTTATACAAATGTTATTCTCGTACTATAGGTCCGAGGTAACAAAACAAGAAGAAGAGAACAGAAAACAGGAATCAGTATCAGAAACTGGTTATAAACAGATGTAACATCCCGAAATTTCAAGATAATATTAATTATATTACTTAATAATAGAGGGAAAGTTTACTCGGGTTATCAGGAAATAAATAAAAGAGTAGGAGTTGGTATGAGTCGGGCTAGTGTCGGGTAATGGACGTTGGTTATGGATTTGGATTAATTGAGATGGGTTAAATGAGAATGGGATTTCAGAGATATAAATACCCCCAAAATCCCAAAATATCTTTCATATTTCCCCCACTCTCCTAAACACATACATACACACACACTCAAAACACACACATTCTAACCGATCAAGATTCGAAGCCGAGACCCGAGATTTTGTTGATAGATCTGAGTTGGTAAGGTAAGAACAAATCCAACAAAGCTAATATTACTGAAAATGGTTAGGATTGGATAGGTTAACCGGACCCGAAACCCAAACTGCCCAAATTGGACCCCTAAAACGTCGATTTTAGGCCGATTTGATGGTTGGGATTTGTAGGCGCCGATCATACGATTCCGTGGGTACCAAAATCGAGTTATTTGGCTAAGAAACGAAGGATTTATGGGCAAACAGATCTGCAGCGCGATAACTTCGCCTGCAAGATTAAGTTCGCCTGATGAACTTCGCCTTCAAGCATAACTTCGCCTTCAGCGTAATAACTTCGCCTGAAGCCAAGTTCGCCTAAGGATAAATTCGTCTGAAGCCAAGTTCGCCTAAGGATAACTTCGCCTGAAGATTAAGTTCGCCTAAGGATAACTTCGCCTGAAGCCAAGTTCGCCTAAGGATAACTTCGCCTGAAGCCAAGTTCGCCTAAGGTTTAACTTCGCCTGAAGTGAAGTTCGTTTAGAAAATAAATTAAAAACCTAATGGAAAATGTGTTAAGACAGTTAATGGAAATAAAATTTTTCCAAGCTGACCTGGCAGCTCGACCCCAGCCAGGGGCTCTGCCCCTTGGACCCTGCTAGGGGCTGCCGCCCCTAGACCCCGCTGCCAGGGGCGCTGCCCCCGGACCCCCGTTCGTTGTGGGTCATATAAAGATAGAAATACATTATAAGTAGTAATAGTTAAATTGATATGTATACTTGATATACAGTCAGCCGTGCACAACTGAAGAAAGGGATTACGATCAACGGAGAACGTAACCGTGTTCAGGTGAGTTTCTAGCCCCATTTATGTGTTACGTTTTCGGGGCTGTGTGCATACTCAATGTGATAGTTAATACACTTACCTTAAATGGTAAGTGTATGCCGTGTATGATATATGTGATAGATATGATTGATTGCATGACGGTACGTGAACGATCTTCGGATATTGCACGTACTGTCAGGATGTAAATAAAGATATTAATATTGTATGTAATGTGAGGATGATGTATAAACATTATGAATGGAAGCTTGTCGGTACGTGAACGATCTTCGGATATTGCACGTATCGTCAAGGGAAGTGATTAGCTCCTTACATGGATATTAAATAATAACTTATAGATAGTGTTCCTTATATGGATATATATAGAGTTTCCTTATATGGAAAGTATAATGTTCCTTCTATGGAAAGTATAGTGTTCCTTCTATGGAAAGTATAATGTTCCTTCTATGGAAAGTATAGTGTTCCTTCTATGGAAAGTATAGAGTTTCCTTATATGGAAAGTATAATGTTCCTTCTATGGAAAGTATAGTGTTCCTTCTATGGAAAGTATAGTGTTCCTTCTATGGAAAGTATAGGGTTCCTTCTATGGAAAGTATAGGGTTCCTTTTATGGATAGTAAAGTGTTCCTTCTATGGAAAGTATTCAGAGTGTTCCTCCTATGGAAATTCTATATAGTATGGTAATGGTAAAGGTTCTTTTAATAGATATTACGTGATGATCCTCCTATGGATAATTATACGAGGTTGGGGTAGAAATATGTGTCTTCGGATACGTTAAGTAATATATGAGAATAAAATTGTATGTTGCCTGATTAACTAGAACTCACTCAGCGTAGCTGACTTTTAGTATGCACGCAGGTGAGCTGATTATAGAGTTAGCATGAGGATGACACACGGCATGGATTGAACGGCTGGCATCTGAAGAAAGAAGTAAAGATGTTTTCAATTTAAAGTTTTGTGTTATGGTATCAAAGGAAAGATTTAATGTTTTGTAACAAATGATTGATGTTTTATATTCCGCGAAAAGTTTTTAATAAACTCTGATTTGAAGAACTGTATTTATGAGTAAATCCGACGCTAAAGTAGGGCTACCGGTAACGGGGCCTTACAACAGACAAGGTGAATACGCCCCAAACCTTTTACATTGAGTCAGAATGTTTGCATAGGATTTACGAATCCTTAAAAATTTGTGTACAATAATAAGAAACGGACACTCTGATTAAGAGTATACATGTGTCTAGATCCAAACATACATGGTGACTCGGCATTTCCCGAGGCCATGCATATCATCAACATGCCTCTGAAGGTCTACGGGACTGTTCAGAGAAATGATATTGTGTATATAATTAATTGTACAAGGTACATAGGGTGATTTGATCCCAATGTAGTTGGGTGCCTAATGAGTAGTCACGAATGTATTATTGTTGGTTTCACAAAGGTATTGAAAAGATATTTTAGAGTCAGCGTTATTCACCAGCTTTGTGCTGACGTATTTTCCCACCCATGTTACAGGTAAACAAGAAAGGTTAGAACAGACAAATAAGAAGAAATAGAAGATTGAAGTTATAGTCATTAGATGCTATCTGGTGGCTCAGATATTTTATTTGAAAATATTATAAAAAGTGTTATGTTTTTATAAAGAAATGTATTTGAAATATCAAGCGGGTATTTAAACCCGAGATTTTAATAAGTTTTCAATATAAATATTTTAAAGACTTCCGCTATAAACCGCAACTCTGATGTATTTACAAAACAGGTACAAACTATTGGTCACACGCCTAGGCCCTGAGTCGGGGTGTGACATTAATATTATTGTTATTACTTAAATATTAATATATAAGAATGGTCAAACTTTCGAATTTCATCATTGATAAGTTGGAAATAAATTAATAAGTTGGGAAACAAAAATGATTTATATCATACAAAAGTTAAATTAGTTGTAGAGAAATTGTGAATATATAGATGATTTTAACACTTTGAAGAATGCATGGCTAAAATGTCGCTTATATAGTCATTAAATATTATAAGGTTATTTTTGTTAACTTTCGTTTAAATAAAAATGGGTATAAATGCTAATTAATTTTAGGGATATTGGTTTTTAATACTCCAAACTTTCACCCGTTGGTTAATATCACTCTTAACTTTCGATTTGTTAACCACCACTCCCAACTTTCATCTTATTCGTTTTTGTCACCCCCCTCACTAACTGAATACTAACGACGTTAGTTTTTTTTGCTGATGTGTCGTTTTTTAATGACTTGGAACGCCTATGTGGCCGGTTTTGAAAAAAATGTGTGGCCCACCCACCATCTCATCTTTATTTTTCACACATAACACCATCACCCACCAGCCATCTCCACCATTACCATCAAGCAATAACCAGCTACCTACAACAAATTAATTTCAAATCAAATAACTATAACATAAAGTGGAATTAGCCTCCTGGATCTGAATTAGTTCTTCAAATTCCAGCACCCATCACTATTAACATCAAACCCGCCTATCATTATTGTCATGCAATCGTTCATAGTGGTCGATCTCTCACTGATTTCATGGAATACATCGCAAACGCCCTCCAAATTCCTTCTCCTCGTCTTCCTTCGTCATCGCTAACTTCGTTCTTGTCAAAGTAATTTAAAACCTATACAATCAAAACCACCGGAATCTCCAATAACTAACTGGCACCAGTTCCAACACATCCCTAAAACCATCTCTCCACCTTGAGCATCGCATGAAACCAACCGCCACCATATTCTCCGATTAGGGGTTTTTGCCGGAGGAGAAGTAGAACCGACTGGAAATCGTCAGAGCTTAGGGTTTCGTAATTTGATGATGTATGTTATATGGCGAAGAAGAATTAGAGGATTTATTGCTTGATTTGGGGGATTTGTGATGGGATTTAAGATATTGTGTAATTTAGGGTTTACACCCTACAATGTTGCTCAACTCATGTTTGATTATGATAAAAAATATAGCCTTGTTAAAAAAAGTAATTTCCAAGTCAGCATGCCAAGTCAATTAAAAAAAAAAGCCACACCAGTATTATCACTAACGTCGTTAGTCTTCAGTTATTGAGGAGTGACAAAAACAAATAGGATGAAAGTTGGGAGTGGTGGGTAACAAATTGAAAGTTGGGAGTGGTATTAACCAACGGTTGAAAGTTAAGAGTATTAAAAACCAATATCCCTTAATTTTAAGATCAATTTTATTTTGAGCTAAAATTTAGGAAGAGTTAAATGCATTATAATGGAAAATATTTTGTGTTTAAATCTGTGTTTGAAATCGTATTTTGATATAAATTTGTAGGTAAATAATGTAACATAATTGAAATCTTAAATTTAAATTAAACCTTATTAAAACTTATTAAATAATCATAACATATTTAATGAAGAAAACATTGTATTTTTAATTATAATTTTTTTAAATTTTACCAATCAAAGTATAAATAATAACTTTTTACAAACATTAACGAAATATAAACATATTAAATAAATAGAAACATACAAAGATTATATGAAATAAAACACCAGCATGAAGATATTGATTTTGAGTTATAAATTTGTAAGTAAATTTTGAATATAATTGAAATCTTAAATGTTATTAAAATTATTAAATATTGTCTAAATCTTTTTACACATATAATTATAATTAAAATTATGTAGTAACAAAAATTATATATTTTTGAATAAATTGTGTAAATTAATATTATTATTTACAAAAAAATGCATCATATCATGGATTTTAATTTGAATGAAATATTTTATTTCAATTTTGGCAAATACTTTGGGTTTGAAAATTTATTATGACTAAATTTTTAGTGCAATAATGTATGGTATAATCAGAGAATTTAAAGACAAAAGGTCAAACATATTACATGGTAAAATCTTTTGTGACATATTTGTAGGATTCATTCCACATATATACTCTAAAGATTAAATATGAAAGTTGTAATAATGTTAATTAATATTGTGTAATAAAAAATAATATATTAATGGGTTGATTTAGTTAAATCATTAGAAATTATGATTGTTAAAATGAAACTCTACAAGTTATGAATTCATATTATTTTGAGAATCAGAATTTGATATTCGGTTAGATATATATATATATATATATATATATATTATTTTTCACATCTAGGAATAAATATATTAATGAATTTAGTTGAAAGTGACATTAAAATCATAATAACTTGAAATATTTAAAAATGGTTATTAAAAATATATTTTTTATTTAAGGCATGAATATTGAAAAATTATAAAATGGTCAATTATTCATTAAAATTCGGTTTTTTTAAAAACTGGTGAAAGTCAAACTATATAACATATTTTTGTAAACTTTATATAAATGGTGAGAATCTGAATTTGAATGGTTAAAATCGGTTTCTAAAATGTCATATTAAATGTGTATTATTTTAAAATGTAAAGTACGATATATTGGAAAGTATAATAATGTTTTAAATTATGTTGACATTTGTGATTTAATTGGTAATGATATTAAATTTCAAATGAATCAAAATTATTAAAATATAATAAATGGACTTTGACCAACATAATACAAGATTGATTATATAAAAACCAAATAAATTACATGAATTGTGAAAAATACATGAATAATAACAAAAATATAAATCAATATTAAACAAAATATAAGAAATCGTATCAACAAATCCTCAATCCATGAAATTAACTATATCAGATTGGAGACATAACCTGTAATGAGAAATTTAATATTAATATTAATATCACATAATAAATAAATTACCAATTATGGAAGATTTGAATTATATAAACAAATGTTCTCATTGATAACCGAAATATTTGAATCACGTTACCGGAAAAACGAAATAGGGAGAATCTCCATTGTATCTTCGATTTTGATATAGAACTAAAGAGATTATAAGAAAATTATATAATAATTAATATAAATACAAACAAAAACGGAAAACAAAAATCTTACCGAAAGCTTTACCGGAAAACCTTACCGAAAAACCTTAATAACTTCAAAATATCAATTTAATCTTGGATTTTGATATACAACCTAACGATATTATTACAAAATCATATAATAGTTAAAATAAATATAAAACCATATCAGAAAACCTTACAGGAAAAAAGATACAACCTTGCCAGAAAATCATATAACATTGTTGGCCATTAGAGTATAATATATAACCTTACCAGAAAACGATTAATCCCGATCTACATTACCGGAATATAGAAAATGGTGGATGGTGGAGTTAGTAAGCTGAGGGAGAGAGAGAGAGAGAGATTAAAATGATCAGGGTGGAAAATCTTAAAGTTTAAATCAATATTTTCAGACCCGGACCGGACATCGACCCGGACGCCTTACCGGGTCACAGGTCGAACCATTGGACCGGACATTAACCCGGATGACGTCATAATATATATATATATATATATATATATATATATAATAACTAATGTCGGTTAACATTTCAAATGATTGATCATGTATTGATTGCTATATTCTATTTTAGCCAAGGATTCTTATATGGACAATTTACTTATGCCATAATTACAAAAACCTTTCATTTACAATGGTTCTTTCAATATATAGGATTTGTATTTCAACTAATTGAACATCAGTAGTCCTTGGTTGGTTGCCATTGTTGCACTTGTTAAGTTTTCATCTCGTGATTGTGTCAGGGTTTGATTCCCATCATTAACATCATTTTTTATTTAATAATATAAAGGATAGGAAAGGAAATAGATTACTTGGCAATGATGTGGCATTGATGTGGAGAGACTAGTTGAATGACATGTGGACAATTGATGCGGAGAGGCTAGTTGAATGACATGTGTACAAATTGTATTATTTTAATAGTATAAAAAGATGGGAGGTTAGACCCGCACTAAGAACTGGATTACATGTAATCAATTTACAATATAAGAAAATCTAAGAGGTATAAAACTAATAAACTAAGTAACGATAATCCGAAATTTCATTTATATGGAAAATCATGTAACAACCTTATATATGCGATACTTGGTTGGGCTTCGTTACACGCAACTCGCAAATTTTGCTTGTATTGATAAACCATAACCTCATTCATATCCATGTTAACACTATTGCTCCTTTCCAGACACGATTGACGCTTCTTCTGCTTTCTCATTTTAAGCGTAGTCTTCGGGATCCATTTTAATTTTAGTCTTTAATTTAGTTTGTGTGGTCTAATATCCGTTGAACCATTCTAACTATAAACAACTGAGAAGAGCTCGACCAGAGTCCAGAACAGTTATATATGCAATTTCAATTCGATCTAGAGGTGTTTGGGTAAGCTTTTAGAATTACTTATTTGTTTTTTGAAAAACAAAACCCACTTTTTAAAAGCTCTAATTCGAAGCCTTTGGATGAGTTTTGACAAAAATTTTTGCTTTTCAACAAACAATTAAGCAAATAAACAAGTTTTAGAAGCTCATCCAAACATCCCCTTAATACATTATATAGCATTTTGGAAAAGATTCAATTTGCAGAAATTAAAAATATATTACTAGCATATAATTTTTCCACCAGTTAGTTTTGATAGTCAAAGGTAAAGAATAAATGATAGATATTATAAATGTTGGTCATGTTTTATAATAACTTTATATGTTTTCTACTATAAGATTCATCGGTCAAACTTTAACTATTTTGATATGAAATTTTGAAGGTAAAATCGCAAAGTAAAATGTATGAATTAAATAAATTACCATTGTCAAGTTGACATGAGCAATATTAAGTAAAGATCAAATTATCGGAAGTAATATGTGATACTAAGCTACAATTGCAAGTTCATATAACAAAATAAATTAAGTAAAATCCAATAATTAAAATTAAAAAAATACAAGTGAATTTCTACTTGTTCATATTTTTTTATTCGAACGGTGACTTTCAAAGTTATGTTAGTACTGCGCGACAAAGTCGCGCCCACCACCCCACTCAGGCCAGCTATGTTGACATGATCGGGATCCATGCTGGCATTCAAGTCTGGCTTGGCGTTCCCGGTAAAACCCAGTTTGCTTATCCCGCCCGAAGGCACGACAAGTTTTTAATGCTCTGGAAAAATCCGGTCGGAATCAGGATTCGAACCCGGGATACCCGGGTCATCCATCATGTTTCTGGCCATTGAGACAAGCCCCGCTGATTTACTTGCTCCTATTGAAACGCTATTTTCACCCATCCTTGGTATAAATGAATTTTTTGGTAATAAATAGAAAAATATGGAGCTTCACTCACTTCCCCAATATTCTCTCATGATAATACACAAGGCAATCACAAATTCACCTTTCACTCTAACTATCCTCTTTCTATTTTCAATTCCATCATGGCCGTGACAACACTACCCATTTTCTCTATGCACACTTTCTTCACATTCATTCTTCATTTCATCCCTCTAATCCAACCTTTTTCATTTTGTTTCAAGAATCCCATAACTAAGTTTACGAGCATTGTTTCTCAAGATCCCGCGGTATCAACCGGATGGATTCAAGATAAGGGTGATATTTGTTACGAATTGATTTGGACGTAGGGTGTGATCTAGACAAAGGATCAAATATGGACTCGA